>NW_027497312.1:0-66213 GCF_021521415.1 Bidens hawaiensis | reverse complement strand
GGGAACTTTACATGATGGGCAATTTCAAAAGGGAATGTTCCCTATGTTATACAGATTTTTAATTCACCATGTGATACAGGGGTTTGCTCCAAGAAAAGGATCAAGGACTCTGATGAGTCGTGATTTAGCAAATGCCACTGTTGGTATCATATATGATTTGCCTTTCAACTTTTCAAAGATGATATTTGAAGGCATGGTTGGAAATTTGAATAAAGCCGAAGTGGATAGATTCTTACAGTATCCCAGATTCTTACAGATAATCTTTAACAGGGAACTACAAGGTTTACCTTTAATTGGCACTACTCATCTGCTGCAAAACCCCGACACTTATAGAAGAATTGCAAATCCGGGAAGAGCAAACAGATTTAACTCCAACATACCATTTGAAAATTTACCATGGTTACTGAACCATGATTTGGAGATAATGCCAGTTCCTGAGCTGAGCTCAGAGGAGGAAGAGGAGGTTGATGAGTTGGATGATGAAGATGATGATAATGATGTTGGAGATGAAGGAGGGGATGGAGAAGACATGATTGTTGATGCACGTGATCAGGGGGAGCAACCTAAAGAACCAGTACAACCACCTCAATCACCACCACAACAACCTTTACCCAATGACCAACCCATACCATCACCACCACAAACTCCAACACACCAAACCACTCAATCACCACCCCAAACCTTAACCTTGAGCCAGCCTGAAACATCAACTCACACATCCCCAACACCACAAACACCACCAAACTACTAGCCCAATTCATTCAGATCCTTTTATTCCAAGCCCATCCCACACACAATCACCACCAACACCTATTATCCCAACTCAAATCCCAAACCTAGAACAATATGAACCCGAACTTTTTCTACATCACCACCTACAACCTCGCAGACAGAAACAGACATATTCCAAAGAAATTTGGATTTAATGATAGAAAATGCTGAATTGAAGAGAAGAAATGAGGAGGTTACAAATGAGAATGTAATGTTGTTAGATCAGTTGGTTCGAGCTAAATTGAAAATTCAAGCCCTGGAGTAGGAGGTTGAGAAGACCTCAGCTGCCCCAAAACAGGGGGAGAATGTAAACATGCCAACCAACACTATGATCAATTTTGAGACTGAGGAGGACACATGTGTAGAGACTGTGGATGGTTTGAAATTGATTTTGAATGCGTATGATGATGTGGATGAGGATAGTGAGGAGAGGAGAATTGAGGATGTAGATTATGAAGCTGACATGTCTGATGGTGGAGAACAGGATTATGATGTGAATGATGAGATTGTGAGAGTTGTATGGAGTGAGGAGAATGATGAGGAAAGGAATGATGAGGAGAATGTAAATGAAACTGGAATGAAAATTAATGAAAACAATGTGGTTCTTACTAATGTAGCAACTGATGTCTTGACTGACATTCAAAATGAAGATCAAACTGATGTAGTAAATGAAGAAGATGCTGCTACTGAGGAGTTGATACTCACTGAACCAGAAACTGAACAAACAGAGAACTCCAAGACTGTAGAGTATGATGAAGAGATGGAAAATCTGGATAGAGATATTGACGAAATTGAGCCTGAAACTGAAGAAGAGCTCCAGAGAAGATTGAGTAAGGGAAAGGCAAAAGTAACTGAAAAAGAGTCTGTTAAGGCAAATCCTATGAAAGATATTCTTTTTAGAGATGATGCTGAAGCTGCTGCTGCAAGAAGAGAACATGAAAAAATTATGAGAGAAACAAGGGAGAGGGAGATACTGGCCCAAACCTTGACTCCTCAAGAATTAGCAGAGCAGGAAGAACTGATCTCTCAAGCCAATATTGCTAAAATGATAAATGAAGATGAGGCTGAGGATCAAGAAGTGATTGAAGCACTGATTAAGATGAAAAGAGTTGAGGAAGTAGACAACTCCTTGGCTATGGTGGTTAGCAAGTTTCAACACCAAAGTCAACTTGAAAAGAAATCAAATGAAACTGCTGAACCAACCAATTTGAATACAGAAATGAAGACTGAAGAAGAGATTGGTGAGTCCATTGCTTCAATGGCTGCCAAGAAATGGGCTGAGCAAGTGAGAGAAGATATAAGGAAAAACCCAACTGAAAGCTGGCCAAAAAGAGATCATGTGACTCAACCTCAAAATCAGAAACAATTCATCAAAAGAAAGAAAGACTTTCTAATCTGTATGAACAATTTGCTGAGAAAGTCAATAGATTTGATAAGATCTATGAGAGAAGAAAGAGGGCACCTGAACAGTCAGAATATGAAAGATCTGCAAAGAGAGGCAAGTGGGATAATAAGAACAAATGCTTTGTGGAAACTCCAGATGATGAAGACAGTCCAATCAGGCAATCCCATTGCAGACATTTATGCCAGGAGAAAAGGTTCAAGGTGTTCCTAATGTGCCTCTTAGAAGTGAACCAAACCCAGATCATCCACCTTCTGATGAGCCTAAAATAGATGCAGTTAATGATTTAACAGAGGAGGAGGATGAATCTGATGAATCTGATGATGATCAAGATAAAAGTGCTGAAGCTGCTATTGATGAGTCCCCACATGTGAAAATGACTGATGAACAAAGGGATAACATTGAGCAGAGTTTGTTAAATGCCAAAATGAAGAATCCTTTGATTGTGAAGCTGAAGGCACTTGGTGTGAAATTTGAGAGTATTGCTCAAATGAATGATGATGAATTGAATAAGAGACTCGAAGAAGAAAATGACAAGATCAAAAGGGCTATACAACAAAAGAATAGAGATAATCTGAAATACAGATAATATCTAAGAAGGCATGGATATTCAGAAAAAGATCTAACACACTTTAAATTTGACAAACTTCAAGATCTTTACAACAGTGAAAGAGAAAAAGTGATAGAAAAATGTGTCAAGGAGAATGAAAAGATTGAAAATATGGAAGCTCTGAAAAAGAAGTTTGGAGGAATGTGTGGATACCTATTGGAAAAAGGGTTGAAGCCTAATATTGTTGAAAATCTGACAAGAGAATCAGTGGTGGGCCAATACAACAAACTCAAGAGAAAAGAAAAGTTGAAGAGGGTACAACCAAAGATCTTCACTAAGCAGTCTGAACCATCTGATGAACCTCATGCAAGAAAAGAAGAATTCAAACTTTAAGGGAGAAATTGAAAGAACAAGTCAGATCAGTTGAAACCCCAATTCCACAAGAAGTCAAACCTGAACCTGAAGATGAACCTATTGTCCCTTGGGAAAATGAAGAAATGATTAAGATATTGAGGGGCATAATGATAAATCAAAGGGGAATGGATGAAGCCACTTTTAATGCCTTGGCAAAGGAAGACTTAAAAGAACTTTTCTATATTCAAAAGGCTAATTGGGAAAAATCTCTAAGGGAAGTTGAGAACCCTAGAAGCTTTGTGGATGGAAGGTTTGTACCTGCATGATTGTCAAACAATCTTGGGTTAAACAAAATGATGTTGATCCTTAATGAACAAGCAGTACATGACCTTGTTGAGCTTGCCAACCTTCCACCTAAAATGGTAGAGTCAATCTACATAAAAACTTTTAATTTGGGGTCTAGAAAACCAAAGAAGTCTATCCCAACTAGGCCCTCTGTTTCAAGATTGCATGCCTCATCAAGCAGAGGTGAAATCAAGTAGAATGAATCCCAAAGAACATCAAGACCACAATCAGATGTGGATCTTCCAAGAGAACTCTACTATGATTCTGTCTCTGAATGTCTGAAAGTGATTATGGAAAGCAGACAACTGAGAGACATAGTTGTGAGAAGTGACTTTTATGAATACACTCAAGAACAACTGGAAATAATGGTCACTCTCAATTTGTATGACTACCGAAACAGAAATAAGATGGATGGAAGACAAATGAATGATCTCTCAAAATTTTTGAAGGATGAAGCAAACAAGGGATTCCCGTTCCTAAAAGAAAAGAGAAGTTGGAGAATGATTCAATTTCACAACCAAGAAGGACAGAGAAGTTAAAGAAAATGGACAGTGCTGAACTGTACTACAAGATGAATGTCAGAGATAGGAATCCTTTGTCAAACATGAACACATGCATAAGTCTTGAAAGAAGAATGTCACGCCCCAACTACACAGTTCAAAGAAATGACATCATAACTGAGATTGAATACAAAGAAGATGTTGGCCATTATGTGCTAAGAAACTCTGATGGAAAAGCATTGGGTATAATCAAAAAGGATGAAGACTTGACTTATTTGCATGATGAAGATCTGATGGATATAAGGTATTTGGTCATTCCAGAAAGTCACACTCACTACCAAATCCTTGATATTTTTAGGCTGAGAGCTGCATCAGTAATAGTCAACAGAAGACAAGCCGCCCACAATGCAAGAAAAAGACAATATTTTTAGCTTTAGGCTTTGTTATGTAATGTCTTCGGATAGAATTCTGATTATTTAATTTATTTATGTTTTGATGAATACGTAATTTGACTTTAATTTGATGTGTATTTTGACTAAGTGTAAGTAACCATAGAAATGTTTTTGGTCAGTTGAGGTGTTCCAATCTAGGGGGAGATTGTTGAGTCAAGATTTGACCTAAGGGAGATATATGAAAGATTGGAATCTTCTCAACCTCCTCAGAATTTGCTAAGTATGGATCCGGGCACACCTTAGACTTCCGAGCAAGCTTTTACTTAGCCGGTACGATATTTTGTCTATCGGGCAAGGTTATCTTTTAGAATTCTTCTTTAGTGAATATCTGAGCAGGGTTCATTAATTAGTGTTATGCCAAGCAAGGTTCACTAGTTAGTATAAACTCGGGCAAGGATCACTTTGTCAAGCAAGATTGTTCTTCGCCGAGCATGGTTTACTTCCGAGTAAGATTTTGGTTAACCAAGCTCATGAAGCCAAGTGTTTGGAAGACCGGGCAAGGTATTCTTAATAATACAGTGGTCCAAGTAGGCTTGATGTTTTAATGGAATATCTCAAAGTAACATCTGGCAAGGTTCAACTCAAGCAAGGAACAGTGCTGCCGAGCACACTTTGCTAATAAGCTATTTCAGCAAAGGAGTTGAAGGGACCATTGAAGAACAAGGTTGCTCGTAAGGGTTTGTCGGGCAAAGTCTGGCAAAGTCAAGAAGATTGAAGTCTACCCGGTGAGTATTTTACTTGGTAAAATACTCTTTAAGTAAAGTCTACCCGGAAACTGATTCCGAGCATACTTCTATGTTACCAAGTTCTGAAGGATGGCAGAGCACACAGCCTACTCAGAAAGTCAATATTGCTGCAAAGCCTACCTGGAAGACTTGTTTACACTTAGAATAATTTTGAATATGTAATTTGAATATGTTTTAGCATTTAGGGTTTCTAGAAGGAATGACAGCTGTAAAGGAGGTGTCAGGCCTATAAAAGGAATAATTTAGGGCACGCCTCCTAAGGATGGAAAAAAAGGCAGACAGACTCATTAATTCAGAAAGAATATTTGAGTGTGACGGCTGTCTTAGAATCGTACGGATATAACTTTCCTATCAAGAAACCCTAAATCAATTACCCTTTGTATGATGAACATTATATGAATGGAAATATTTTGAGTGAATCTTGTGTGTGTTAGTTACCTTTGATTATTGTCAGCAACTACCCTGTTTATTATTGATTCCGCCTTTAATAAACAGTAATCTTTCTAAATATAGCAACCCGTCATTAACTCCCTTGTCGACACATTTATTTGTGTGAGTTATGGCATGATTTGAGTAAGATCCAGCTGAAATCGGGGACCTGACAAATGATCACCCAAATACTATCGTTGCCTTTTTGGGTGTTGGGTAATTTGGTGATAAAGTCCATAGCAATGTCTTCCCATTTCCAAACGGAAATCGGTGGTTGCTCGAGTAGACCAAAAGGTCTTTAATGATCGGCTTTGACTTTTGAGCAAGTAATACATTTAGATACATACAACGCTACGTCCTTTTTCATACTGATGACCATCGTTTGAGTCAATCAAAAACCTAATTATTCTAAATAGTTAGAGCAAGTAGGGTATCGTATCACAAGGAGTATGTGGTCAATGCAATTCGTGTAACAGATTTAATATTATGAAGTAACAAGTTTTAGTGCTGATCACACAAGAAATAGTTTAAATTAAGATAACTAAGCAACGAACAAGTAAATGAGTATTAAGCAGTTAACAAAGCAAATCACACCCGAGAATTCAAGTAAGCAACCAAAACAGTATCTCATGCAACCTAACATAATTTATTATTAATGATTAACTGAAAACTGATCAAACCAGACAAAACCTTAGACGTCAACAATTACTTTACACACGGCACTGGTTATCAAACAGTCCTTGCCAGTGTGACTCAGTTAAGGGTAATTGTACGTTTTATCGTATTCAATCTAGCCCAAAAAGTTATATGACTAATTATCTAGCAACTGGTAACAGATCGTTCAGACCAACGTAAACCTAAACCGACCGAACACACAGAAATACTAAACATCAATAATCATATATCAATCTTTCAATAACAAAACATAAGTATTCTTAATCACATGAGAAAAACTGTAAATAGTTACAAACTATACATCCCGGGTGCGATTCTAGGAGATTAGCCGAGCCGAGACATCATCAAATCTTCAATACGGATGATATGGATCATGTGGAAGGTCTTGGCACAAGCTATAATGGTGGAAATTGCCTCTTGGAGCTGCTGGAATCGCCTATGGTTTGTCAAAACAGAGTTAGGGTTTTCTTTCATGAAAAAGATAATATAAAATAAAAAATCCCGTCTACACACCGTCGCGGTACGCGAAGGCCATATGACCATCCCATCGTGTACCACGACCTAAGAAAACCTCATTTTCTGATTCCTCTCATCGAGAAACCCAAAATTCATATATTATGGCTCTCGTAAACTCATTTTCTAGCTTAGGATATGCTCGTTTTACTTCAAGGTTGCATTTCGTCAACCCGTATTGTTCAGTTTTAGCATCGGCTTATGATCACTCATCTATACTCTTCCCAAATCCTTGAAACACTTCCCAAGACATCAAATAATGCTTCGGTCGTCCCGAGATATCATTTCATGCTCGTACAGGTCTCCCAATTAGCATCTTTAACGATCAATTACCTGAGATACAAAAGCACGTATGAAGTACCAAAGTTCTAACAATATACTCAATAAAACTAGATAATTAATACATTAATATATATACAAAATACCCGACCATCACATCCTCACACTTATCTTTTGCTTGCCCTCAAGAAAACTCTAAAGTAAACATTAACCTCCATCATAGGTATTTAGATTATCGCCATTAATACTAGTAAGGTTTAAGGTCATACCTAGTTTCCCAAACTGACACTGTTTTTAGATTGACATCTCATAAATACGGTTAAATGCTATAATAAAAACAATAGAGCCGTCCAGACAGGTGTACTTTGTTTCCGGTTAAGGTACACATGCTCATACCACTCGTAATATAACATCTCTCCTCTCGGTTTAATATATGGACTAGCAAAAGATGTGCCAGTATCACTCAGCTCTCAATATCACTCATAAGTACATATTAATCCATCAAGCTGCTTTGGCACAAATGCAAATCAAGAGGTCTTTAAAAGGGTTTTTAGATTGACATCTCACAAATACGGTTAAATGCTATAATAAAAACAATAGAGCCGCCCCACACATGTGTACTTTGTTTCCGGTTAAGACACACATGCCCATACCACTCGTATTATAACATCTCTCCTCTCGGTTTAATATATGGACTAGCAAAAGATGTGCCAGTATCACTCAGCTCTCAATATCACTCACAAGTACATATTAATCCATCAAGCTGCTTTGGCACAAATGCAAATCAAGAGGTCTTTAAAAGGGTTGTAACGGGGCCAGCTGTAAGGGTATGGAAGGGAAATATTTAAATAGCTCAAACGATCCAACCCGGCTTATTACAAAACATCTAAATAAACGAAACTGCTATACAAACTGACTGACTTATTATAAAACCTATAAATAAGCAAAGTAACATACATACTGATTTCATATTTTTTTTTCTTTTTTTTTTCTTTCTTTTTTTTTTGTACATAAACGAACTACTGAATACATAACTGAATATAAACAGACATCTTTTTGGCTTTTTCCTCAAATTTTTTTATTTTTTAAAGCATAATAACGTGATGCTTAGTAATGGAACAAATACAAAAAGAAAAACAAATACAATTACAAACAAACCTAGTAAGCCGGATCGTCTCGTAACATAATGTCGGGGTTAAACAAATGAAAAATAAGTCCAAGAAAGGTTTTCTAAGGGACCCAACCCCCCACCCCTCACATTAACCATCCTCATATGTATAATGTATGAGGCCCCAACCCCCCAGTACCCACACTCGCGCTCATCCAAACGAGGCTTAACCTAGTTGCCTCTATCACTTTTGTATTTTGCCAACTACGATCCCGTAATCCATGAACATTAGTGAAAGCACTCAAATGACATGTGTGTACTATATATTATATGTGTATTATATATATTTGGATCAACTCACACACGCACCGGAGGAATAGGGTTAACGATATAAACATGTGAACATGTCCCCATGACTCGTTATCCCCGCCTAAACGACCCCATTTTCAACTTCTCGTTATAAAAACATTTGTGAGTAAGACTAATGAGAAGTTCACAAACCAACCATGACCAGAAACCTATGACTTGGCATTAATGGCAATAATTAACAGTTAACAACTTTGGTTTCTAAACACTCTTCTAGGTACTATCGGGCTAAAATTTTTCAACGGGCTAAAATTTTTCAGATTTCCCCCATCCCCACACTTGAGGTTTACATTGTCCTCAATGTAAGAACACTTAACATTGTCCTCAAAGTTAAAAATGATAGAACTTTTAATGAAAATTTGAGGGACGGGGTTGAAATTGACTTTTTGACTATTAAGCAATTTAAAAATTTCGGGCCTCATATGAGGCAGTTCTACTAACAATTATACAATTACACTTTTAACGTTTAAAGCAATAAAAACAAAATAAATTATGAAACTGAAATCACCTGATATGAACGTGACTGGAGAAGGACCAGTCGGCTCGTGAACTCTCGTAACACTCGTATACTCTCGTCTCATCCAATTACCATACTGACAATCGAACCTGCAAAATCTCGAGACGTGTAGAAGCAAGCTTCTCACAATTGTAAGACATAGGTCTTTTAAGAGTTTCGAAAATGAATAATTGATAATTTTATTAAAACAATTACTGAGCCAAATTAATTAGTTTCATAATAAATTCTGTTAAATTAGTTAAAAATATTAAAAGACCTAACTCACTTTCGTAGGAATCACGATTGCATTTAGCGTATGCAACAAGCCCTGTAAACCCACCGTTAGCCCGGGAGGACGAGTGGGGTCTCGTGAGGGTTTATAGTGAACTACACCCACAAAGTTCCAAATTCAACAAAATTTACACGTACTGGATTAACCACAGCAAAAAGAACATGAAAGCACTCTGGATAGCTTAACTGAAATTTCGTTTTCTGATGGTGCGGTATCCCCACACTTAGCTTTTGCTATGATGGTACGCTTGAAATACAATTAGTAATATAAAAACTAAAACAAAATGGAAACTAAAAATATACAAAATGTACAATTACCACCCTTTTGAAACTTGTATGCCATTCAAGGTGGGTGTCTGGCCCGCTCCCGTGCAACCTTCTCATTATAAGCACGTTTTTCTTCAATCATTTGTTGCCAGTCTTCCGATAGGCTAGAATCTGTCCCGAACAACCTCAATCTCCATTCTCGATCATTTTGTTTGGGTGGCTGTCTCACTTTCTTCTTCCTTGGTCGGTTACCTTTCTCTTCCACCTTTTCACTCTGTAGTTTCTCAAATCCCTTCTTATCTATCCTGTCAATCACAAAACATTCCTCTTTTCTACGATCCTTGTCCAAGGATACACACTTGTCAACAAGAGGGTTAGTAGAATTTTCAAACAATAATAACCGTTTCTCACGGTCTCCACACTTGATTCCCAAAACCCCCTTAGCACAATCAATTACCGCATGTGATGTGGCGAGGAATGGCCTACCCAATATGACTTGTGGTTGTGTATTATTCCCACGTTTAGCATAGTCAAGTACAAGAAAGTTAACTGGGTAGAAAAATTCCTCCACCTGAACCATTACATTAGTCACCATGCCCCGGGGAAGTGTATGAGTTTGGTCCGCCAACACCACGGTGGTGTTTACCATTTCTAATGGGCCAAATTCATACTGATCATATAAACTACCGGGCAAGATACTAACACATGCTCCAAGATCTAGAAGTGCCCGATCAGTTTTAAATTTCCCAATTTGAATTGATAAAAGCGGCACTCCTGGGTCTTGGAGTTTAGTTGAGGTGGTATTATTCTCCGCCTCCTCATCTCTCATGTTGGTCAATTTACCATTTAAACATTTTTCACATGTGCAATTTTCACAAAAAGACATTTCATATGTTTTTGCTTCTGATTCATTTTGGAAAATTGAGTCATTTTGACCGACACAATCACTCTTACCTCTAACATCTTCCACCACCTCCTCAACAAACTGTGGTGGTGAATCCCCTTCAACACTAGAAATTTCAAAATGAGGTAAAAGACTTACAGCATTGATGTGCACATTGTTTCCCTTCTTGGAGCTTGAGCAGTAATGGTTCGGGTTGACTGTAGTATCACTCGGGAGTTGACCTGCACTCTTTTGCAACTTTGCATATCTGCTGCGAGCTGACCAATTTGCTTTGACATTGCCCCTGCTAACTTACCATATAACTCAAATTGTTTCTTCATTTCAGCCTTATGATCTGTCATAAACTTCATCAATGCATCCAACTTTGAGTGCACCAACTCATCCGCATTTCCCGAGGACCCCCTCTGCTGGTCCTGATTACCCGATGAATTTCCACCCCGGTTACCGTCTCTGTTATACCCCCGATTCTGATCATACGAACCTTGGAGCTGCTGATAACCGCTCTGGCGGTAATTACCCTGCGACCTGTTCTGGCTCGATCCCTGAAAGTTCGGGTTCAACTGTGTAGACGCGTTCCCGTAACGAAAGTTCGGGTGATTTCTCATGCCCGGGTGATAGGTGTTAGAATTCAACCCTTGACCATTGGAATCCCCGTAAGTATAATTAACTTCCTCGGTGTCATCCTCCTCATCATCATAATACTCGGGGCAATTTTCTGCCTTATGCCCAAGTTCACCACAATCTTCACAGACCGAGAATTTAACACCAACTTTCCCGACCTCTTTCTTCTTTCCCTTTTTCAACTTAGCCAATTCACGTTCCAACTCAGTAATTCTTGCGGACTCACTCGCAACTGACTTAACGGATCTTGATGAATTACCGCGTCTTCGTCTTTCAGCTGCTGCTTCTGCCTTAGAATCTTCACACATGAACTCCAAAAATTCCCAATCATCTTCCTCAGGTTGATTCAACAACTGACCATTACACGAGGCCTTAAGATGCTTTCGGTCCTCGTATGTCAAACCATCAACAAAGCACTTTACCAGTTCCCACAGTTCGATTTGGTGATGTGGGCATTTTCTGATCATATCCTAATACCTGGTAAAAGCTTCATGGAATAACTCACCTGGTAACTGTGAAAAGTGACGAATGTCTGAACGGGCCTCGGTAGTCTTCGAATGTGAATAAAACTCGTTTAGGAAGACTTGTTGCATCTCGGCCCCGTTTCTGATACTGTGTGTTGGTAACGAGTTAAACCATAGTTTCGCTTTGTCTTTTAATGAGAACTGAGATAACCGCAACCGGGCTTCATCCTGATCAAACGTACCATCACCAATAGACCCGCAAACAGCCGAAAAATCGATCAAGTGCGAATATGGGTCTTCCGAAGCCATCCCATTGAAATGAGGAACGATGTTGATGTAAGATGGCCGGGACTTGAAAGTTTGTTGTCCCGGCACTCGTTCCTGTGGGACCAACGGGGATGCTCCATCTGAGATAGCCGGTCTGAACCGACTGTTAACACCATGAGTAGGGGCTATGTAATTTCTCCTTTGCCCCCCGGGGTTTCCCATATCGCCCCGGTTAACCGGAATACCACGAACTCTCTCGGGCCGTTCCGCCCGATTTACCCTTTCTCGATCCCTTCGGTGTCTGTTAACGGGTTCAGCCCGTCTTTGAATTACCGGCTCTTCCACTTCTTCTTCATACTGATTATCACCCTCAGCCTGTGGTTAATCAACCTCATTCTCAGGCTCAACCGCTCGATTCCTCCTAACCCAACGATCTACCTCATCATCAGCTGCCCGAAAACCCTCGTTTCCATTATTCTCTTCACCCTCATCCTCATCTTCAGTCAGAACACTCGATCGAACATCATCAATATTTATCCAAACACGACAGTTTGAGTTGTTGTTAGGAGCGGATGGTCCGACTTGGTCAAAGTTGAGGTTAAGGTTTCGGTTTCGGTTTTGATTTTGGGTTCTGGAAGCATGAGCTGAGTTGTTTTGGTTATTCTGGTTATTGAAGTCTGGTGGATCGGGTATGTTTTTCTGGGTGAAACATGTTGGTTTGTGGAAGTGGATCTTGGTTTTGGTTATTGTTCTGGTTCTGGTTCTAGTTCTGGTCTTCCATTTGGGAGTTTCTATTTTGTACTCGGTTCTGCCAAGCTACTCTCTTGATTTCAGGATCGTAAACTAACGGAGACTGTCGGCCCGAATGGCGGGTGCGCATAAACCTGTAATCTGCACGACTAACACAACCCGCGTAAAATGAAAAAATACAAATAAAATAAAGTAAAATAAAATTTAAACTAAAAACTGAAAATTAAATAAAACACGAAAATCAAATAACACGAAAAACAAAAAAAGCACTAACTCCCCTGCAACGGAGCCATTTTGATGACCGTCGTTTGGGTCAATCAAAAACCTAATTATTCTAAATAGTTAGAGCAAGTAGGGTATCGTATCACAAGGAGTATGTGGTCAATGCAATTCGTGTAACAGATTTAATATTATGAAGTAACAAGTTTTAGTGCTGATCACACAAGCAATAGTTTAAATTAAGAGAAATAAGCAACGAACAAGTAAACGAGTATTAAGCAGTTAACAAAGCAAATCACACCCGGGAATTCAAGTAAGCAACCAAACAGTATCTCATGCAACCTAACAGATTTATTATTAATGATTAACTGAAAACTGATCAACCAGACAAAACCTTAGACATCAACAATTACTTTACACACGACACTGGTTATCAAACAGTCCTTGCCAGTGTGACTCAGTTAAGGGTAATTGTACGTTTTATCGTATTCAATCTAACCAAACAGTTATATGACTAATTATCTAGCAACTGGTAACAGATCGTTCAAACCAACGTAAACCTAAACCGACCGAACACACAGAAATACTAAACATCAATAATCATATATCAATCTTTCAATAACAAAACATAAGTATTCTTAATCACTTGAGAAAAACTGTAAATGGTTACAAACTATACATCCCGGGTGCGATTCTAGGAGATTAGCCGAGCCGAGACATCATCAAATCTTCAATACGGATGATATGGATCATGTGGAAGGTATTGGCACAAGCTATAATGGTGGAAATCGCCTCTTGGAGCTGCTGGAATCGCCTATGGTTCGTCAAAACAGAGTTAGGGTTTTCTTTCATGAAAAAGATAATGTAAACTAAAAAATCCCGTCTGCACACCCGTCGCGGTACGCGATGGCCATATGACCATCCCATCGCGTACCGCGACCTAAGAAAACCTCATTTTCAGATTCCTCTCGTCGAGAAACCCAAAATTCATATATTATGGCTCTCGTAACTCATTTTCTAGCTCAGGATATGCTCGTTCTACTTTAAGGTCGCATTTCGTCAACCCATCTTGTTCAGTTTTAGCATCGGCTTATGATCACTCATCTATACTCTTCCCAAATCCTTGAAACACTTCCCAAGACATCAAATAATGCTTCAGTCTTCCCGAGATATCATCCCATGCTCGTACAGGTCTCCCATTTAGCATCTTTAACGATCAATTACCTGATATACAAAAGCTCGTATGAAGTACCCAAGTTCTAACAATATACTCAATAAAACTAGATAATTAGTACATTAATATATATACAAAATACCCGACCATCACATACCCGGCCACCAAAAGGTAGCACGAAGATCGAAAGACATCTTATCCGCACCAGGATGAACGGAATACCGCGAATTGTGAGCTTTGTCGAGTATACAAGTACGAAGATCATCGCGATCTGAACCCAAAAACGATTGAGAAATTACAAAAGACCATCGGGTTTCGTTTCGAGTTGAATCTCGGCTCCACATGACATTTCTTCGTACATATTACCTTCTTTGATGGAGGTACGTTGAGCTTGGAAAATACGGATTTGGAGATCGATTTGAACAACAACACTTAGAAATTAACATTAATCTTTCGACTTAGGGCGTCGACGAAAACATTCGCTTTACCGGGATGGTAGAGAATTTCGCAATCGTAATCACTAAGTAATTCGACCCATCATCGTTGTCTCATGTTGAGATCTTTTTGGTCAAAAATATGTTGAAGGCTTCTACGATCGGTAAAAACCACACATTTCGTACCATATAGGTAATGTCTCCAGATTTTGAGAGCGAAAACGACGGCACCAAGTTCGAGATCGTGAGTCGTATAGTTATTCTCGTTGACATTTAGTTGTCTTGATGCGTATGCGATGACTTGACCTCGTTGCATGAGAACACAACCAACGCCTTGATGGGATGCATCGCAAAATACAACAAAATCGTCGTTGCCATCGGGAAGAGTTAGAAAGGGAGCATTGAAAAGTATGTCCTTGAGAGTACAAATGGCTTCCTCTTGCTTCGAACCCCAAACGAATGGTTTCCCTTTGTGAGTGAGGGAGGTAAGAGGCAAAGAGATCTTGGAAAAATTTCGAATGAAATGCCGATAATATCCGGCCAAACCGAGGAAGGATCGAATTTCGTTAGGATTCGTTGGAGTTTTCCAATTCTTAACGGCCTCAATTTTAGCGGGATCAACATGAATACCTTTTTCGTTTACGATATGTCCTAAAAATTGAACTTCCTCGAGCCAAAATTCTAATTTGGAGAATTTGGCGTAGAGTCGTTCGTTTCTAAGGAGTTCGAGAATGGAACGCAAATGATGTTCATGTTCGGCTTTGGATTTAGAAAAGATGAGGATGTCATCAATAAAGACAATAACGAATTTATCGAGGAATGGTTTGCAACCGCGGGTGCATTTGTTTACCCGAAGGGCATAACCAAAAATTTGAAATGTCCATATCGAGTACAGAAAGCGGTTTTAGAAATGTCTTCTTCGCGAACACGCAATTGATGGTAACCCGATCGAAGATCGATTTTGGATAAAAAAAGTTGCGCCTTGAAATTGGTCGAATAGGTCGTCGATTCGTGGCAAGGGATAACGATTTTTTATGGTGAGTTTGTTAAGCTCTCGATAATCGATGCACATACGAAACGAACCATCCTACTTTTTCACGAAGAGAAGGGGAGCGCCCCAAGGAGAAGAGATTGGACGAATGAAGCCCTTATCAGAAAGTTCTTCTAGTTGGTTTGATAATTCTTGCATTTCCGACGGGGCTAAACGATAAGGAGCCTTTTCCACGGGCATCACGCTGGGCACAAGATCGATATGGAATTCAATCGAATGAACCGGCGGAAGACCGGTGACATCATCGGGAAAGACGTCGAGGAAATGACGGACGATGGAGATATCTTGGATTTTCCTTTCCTTATAGTCTTTTGTCACCGCGAGAGCTAGAAATGGAACATACTTTTGGCGTAAGTACTTTTGCGTTTGGGAGCACGACATATGGTTTAACCTTCGAGAGGTAGTGTTGCCGAAGACTTTAAGTATTTTACCGTTGACTAGCGGAATGCGAATGAATTTATCGGAACAAACGACTTCAGCACGGTGCAAATATAACCAATCCATGCCCACTATGACATCGAAACTTCCCATTTGCATCAGGATGAGATCGATGGAGAATTTATGCTTGGAGAGAATGAGAGAACAATCGCAGACGACAGAATTGATGGTAATAGAATTGCCATTGGCGACTTCAACAGAGAACGGTTGGGAAAGCTTAGTTCGAGGCATTGCAAGTTTCGACTCAAATTTCAAAGAAATAAAACTTCTATCGGCACCCGTATCAAATAAAATAGAAGCCAAATGATAGTTCACCAAAAACATATTGTTCACGACATCGTTTGCCACTTGAGCTTGATTTGCATACATCATAAAAGCCTCGCCCTTGATTGCCATGGTTGACTTGAGGTGCTTGTTGTGGAGGTGGAGGTGGTGCTTGGATTGCTTGGATGGGTTGGATGAGTGGTGCATTGAGTTGGGGAATTTGGGGTTGGTAAGTTTGAACTTGGTAAGCTTAGGTTTGGTAGTAGGGTACTGTCATGGTTTGGTTAGCAAAAGTGAGGCGAGGGCAACGGAAATGGTTAGGATCACCACAATTAAAGCAAGCTCGGGGTTGTTGAGGTTGGTTTGGTGGGTAGGGTGCATATCGATTTTGGGCATTTTGGGGAAAGGTTCTTGATGGATTTGGTTGGTTAGGTTGGGTTCGTTGGGCAGATCGGCAAGTGGTGTGGAGATGACCAAGTCGGTTACATATAGTATAATGCTGACATGGCATATTTGGTGGGTGGTGAAGTTGGCAAGTGTTGCAAAGCAGGGAGGTACCGGTATAGGGTCATCAGTTTAGTGGTGGAGCTTGAGTTTGTTGTTGAGGTTGGGTAACGACAAAGTTTCGGTAGTTGGATTTGGGTTTCTTCTTCTTCTTGTTGTTGTTGTGACGGGAAGAGTTGGAGTAGTTAATGGCTTGTGGTGCGGGTTCAACCTTGGCTTGGGGTGCGGGCTCAGGCTTGGTTTTCTCACTCGGTTTCTTGAGTGTTAGGGTACCCGCCTTCACATGATTTTCCGCTAAAGTGATGGCGTCCTCAAGATTCACGGGTTTGCTACTCATGACGGAGTCACGGATTTGTATCGGTAAACCTGTTAGGACTGATATTTTCGATACTGAGGATATGTTATCCTTGAAGATGTGTCTGGATCAATTATCCTCCTGAAGAGTTCCAGAGCCATGTCAAAAATCAAGGATCCTCAGAAGTTGATATTATTAACAATTGTTTCATGTGTGTAGGTTATTATTCAACAGAAGTAACGACTCTATGACTGAGTCTACCTTAAAATTCGCTACTGGAAACTCCCAGCACATGGTCAATGAACGTTGGAGGAGTTATGGATGAGTGGCGGATAGTTAGGAATTATTGTTAGTTGTAATTTACTTTATAAACATCGACATAATGATCAATTTGAACTCACCTGTATTCTCTCACACACTAGAGCACAACTCACACTTCTCTCTACACATTGGCATTCATTGTAACATTGATCATAATCTCCAAACACGTATAACCTTTTTTGTGATTAATAAATTGGTGATCGACGAGTTGTCATCACCCGGGGTTTTTTTCCTTTGATCTAAACAAGATCAAGGGGTTTTTCCTCGCAACAAATCACGTTGTTCATTCCATTTTCATTCATAAAATCGTTGTTATTAGCATAGCACTATACCTCACTTTTACGGATTTGGATACATTATCCTTAGCAGATTTTTATCTAAAACGATTTGGCGCCCACCGTGGGGCAATTAGTGCTATAATCCATATTATTCCCATCAATTTTCGATTTTTTCATACCCATATCACAATCAATGGCCTCTCAATCAACCTCTTCTTCATCAACCATGTCGTCTTAGGTTCCTCTCTCATCAAGAACTTTGCCGCCGATGCCTCCGCCAATCACGGGAGCACCACGGCCCACTGCTGCTGGAAACAAGACGCAATTACCAGTCTTCCAGAACTCAAAAACCGCCGCTGCTGCGCTGGTGGTTAATACTAACAGTGATGTTTCATCTATGTTTTCGCAGGTTAAAGCATACATGGAGCAGCAGAACAAGACCAACCAGAGGATCCTTCGTGAGATAGAAGATCTCAAAAATACTAAGAGGCCAGCGGAGGATCACACTCCCTTGATGCCTAGGATGCTGGACTTCACCACTCCAGGATCCTTGGCTCAGTTCACACAAGGATCATCTATCCTTCAACAGGGGTCCATGGGTCAACAGAATCAAGGATCCTCGTAGTTTCAGCCAGGATCATCTATCCTTCAACAGGGGTCCATGGGTCAACAGACTCAAGGATCCTCGTTCTTTCAGCCAGGATCGTCTATCCTGCAATAGGGGTCCATGGGTCAACAGACTCATGGATCCTCGTTGTTTCAGCCAGACTCATGGATCCTCGTTGTTTCAGCCAGGATCATCTATCCTTCAACAAGGGTCCATGGGTCAGCAAACTCAAGGATCCTCATACTTCCAACAAGGATCATCCATCCTTCAACTAGGATCCTCTAGGATATATCACCAAGGATCCTATAATTCCCAACCTCAAGGATCCTTCTTTCAGAATCAATGATCCTTAAGAGTTCAACATCAACGATCCTCCGAAGTCCATGAAGGAGATATAATCCCCATGCAGACCATAGCTTCTGGAGGACCAACTCCTGTAGCAGACGCTTCTTACCTCAGCTACTCATCCGGGATGCCAACCTTCACCCAGCAAAGAGGTAAATTGTATGATCCTATATCCTTAGATGCTAATCATGGTTCCATGTAGGATGCAGGTATCAACCAATCTATGGCTAAGGAACTACAAAAGTTTAAGGATATGATATCCAGCGTGCCCGGGGTGATCCGTCCAATTCCCGAGATACCAGAAGGGAGCCACAAGTTATCCAGATTTGCTTCACCTATCTGTGATGCTGAAATACTGAAGCGATTCCAGACCCCTAACATGAAGACTTATGATCGGACCACCGATCCTGAGGAACATGTAGCTCACTACAGAGTAACGATGGAGATTAATCCTATTCCTGAGAGTCAAGGAAGCTTGTTTATGCAAGGGTTTCAGATCCACATTGACAGGATCTGCATTTAATTGGCTGCTAAGTCTTCCTCCCTTTTCAGTTACTTGTTTCTCACACTAAGTTAACTTGTTCAACAGTCAATTTTCCTGTAGTAGGAAATTTGAGAAGTTAACTAGTGATTTATACCGAGTTATCCAACCTAGTGATGAATCGCTTAGGGATTTCGTTATGAGGTTTGGCAGGGAAGCTCTGGAAATCCCCAATCTTGACATGGCTACTACTGGTGAAGCATTCAAGATGGGACTTCAGAGGGGCTCCCCCTTTTATGATGATCTTGTGATGACTCCTTGCAGGTCCTTAGATGAAGTAAGGAACAGAGAACTAAAGTTCATACGGCTGGAAGACGACAAAAGGATCCAAGAACGATTGGGGGCTCAGACGAAGCAAGAATCCCCTGACAAGAATAAAGGATCCTTATACAGAAACAACAACTCGAAGCTGTACTCCAAGTTCAACAACCAAAACGTTCGAGCAGTTGAAGAAGGAGATGATGATGAAGATTATCCCAGCATCTCAGAATATTGCTTCTCCGTAGATACCCATGGCTTGATTTGTGCCATGAAGGATCTAGGGGAGAAAGCAAGGTGGCCCCGAAAGAACGAGAAGTCGACCACCTTCAGAAACAAGTCTGAATGGTGTGCCTTCCACGAAGATTTTGGCCACATGACAGACGATTGCATCGGCTTAAGGAGGGAAATTGGATACCTCCTGAGCAAGGGCCACTTCAAAGAACTTTTGGGAAGAAAAAAGTCCAAGATCCAGGATCCTGAGGATCATCCACCAAAAGCAACTCCACCACCACCAGATGCGCATGTGATCAACTTCATCTCTAGATACTCTGACATATTTCAAACTTCCTGTTCTCCAACGAGGAAGCTCCCCGAAGAGACCAAGTTGGATAATGAGGAAAGACCACTTATTCCCACTACTTTAACAACCCACATAAGGATCTTCTTTGATGAAGAAAATAAGAAGAGCATCCAGGATATTCACCATGACAGACCTGATGCCCGTATGATCAACTTCATCTCTGGAGAATCAGATATATGCGGCACTTCCTTCTTTGCAGCTAAGAGGCTCGCCAAGGAGATCAAATTGGATAACGGGGACCGACCGGTTATATCTACTACCTTGACCACTGACAAAAGGATCTTCTTCGACGAAGAAGCTAAATCAAACATTTAGGATCCTCACCATGACGGTTTGATTGTTACTTTATTTATGGATAACCATTACGTACGCAGGATCCTAGTTAACGGAGGAAGCTCGGAATATCATCCAACATGATGTTCTTCAGAAGATGAACATACCGGACTCGGAGATCATTCCCAAGATCATCGGTGCTAGTTGGTTTCAGTGGAGAAACCAAGAAAACATTGGGGGACATTAACCTCCCAATATACATCGAAGGGTTAAATTCTTACCAAAGATTTTGTGTTATTGATAACCTTTCTTGTTGCAATGTTATTTTAGGCAGGCCATGGTTACATGGGATGAAGGCGGTGGCTTCTACTTACCATCAATGCATTAAACTCCCTACCCCTTGGGTAGTAGTAAGGATAGACGGTGATCGGGTAGAGGCCAAGAACTACTATTCTTCATCAATGAAACCGACAGCCAAGCAAACTATAGCATAGCAACCACAGCAACATCCTAAGGACGTACTGGAAGCTCGGAAGAATGACATTAAAGAAGTATCCTAGGATCCCGAGGATCCAGATGTAAAGGTGTTCCTAGGATCCGGTATCACTAGTGAGGTCGAGGAGGATATGATATCCTTCTTGAAGCGAAGAAAATCTACGTTTGCTTCAAACATTCAGACATGACAGGTATTTCTAAAGAGGTAATCACTCATAAGTTAGGCCTTGATTTATCTGTTAAACCTGTCCATCAAGAACGCGATCATACAAGAAGAAGTTGAAAAACTTCTTAAGGCCGGTATGATCAGAGAGGTTAAATATACTCGATAGTTAGCTAATGTGGTTGTTGTTTCTAAAAAAAATGGAAAGTGGAGGGTGTGTGTCGATTTTACCGATTTAAACAAGGCATGCCCCAAGGATCCTTTCCCGTTACCACATATAGACTCCATGGTGGATGCAATGACAGGACATGAGATGCTTACCTTTATGGATGCTTCCTCTGGATTTCAACAAATTCAGATGGAATCATCTGATCAGGAGGATACAGCATTCATGACTCCTACCGGCATATACTGTTATACTGCTATGCCGTTTGGACTAAGAAATGCAGGGGCAACATATCAAAGATTAGTCAACATGATGTTCAAGTCCCAGTTGTAACATCCTACTTTCGGTTATAATAATAAAATAAAATTCATCTATTTTATAATGGGTCGTTATCGGGTTAGATAAATAGAATATGAGTTGGGCTAGTGTTGGGTTAAATGGATATGGGTTATGGACTTGGGTTATAAAGAAAGAAGGAAAGACCATGGGCTTAAGCCCATGATCCTTAAATATATAAACCATAATCACCATTAAATCCCTCATTTCACACATATTCCATACACCACCCAAAACACACACTTAATCTTTCTCTCTAGTTCTTCCTTTCTCTAAGCTGAAACCAAGAAGGAAACCGAGCACCGACCCGAGGTAATAATAGTTTGATGTTTATAAACTTAAACCCGTTAGATTTAGTCACGAAACGACGAGCCGATACCGTTAAACCATTAAGTTACGAGATCCGGGTATTATCGAGTATAAACTGAACCTAAGATGAGCTTAGGGATCACCCTAGCTCAGATTTGGATCGAACAGGACGAAAAACGATGAAAAACGGTGTAAAATGGGGTAAACCACGTTTTTCCGGCCATCGCCCGGTTTTCCGGCACGGCGGCGCCGGAAAGGCGGCGCATGTATTTAAGGATGTCAGGGAATGTTCCTGGCATTCTCTGACAAATCCTAACCCTAATTCGTTATAGAAGCTTAACGAACTAACCCATGATTCGTTAAGCCAATTCGCTATGGAAGACTAACGAGCTAGCTTCATTCGCTAACTAATTCGTTAAGCAATTCGTATGCCAATTCGTTAAGTAGTTCGTTAAGGGGGAACTAGCAGATGAACCCCAGTTCGTTTAAGGTTCAGTTCGTTATAAGGGTACAGTTCGCTATGAATTTCAATTCGCTAGCCAGACCAAACGAATGAGGTCCAATTCGTTACAAGGACCAGTTCGTTATGATAGTTAATTCGTTAAGAACTGAGTAATGAACTGCAAGTTTAACAAAATGACAGAACAGTCCCTGGACTTAGAAAAAGAATGAATTAATTACAATTAAGCCCTTGAACTTTTGAGTTAGCGAAATAAATAATGATTTAAAATCTTAATGGAAAATGTGTTATGATAGTTAATAGAAATAAAATTTTTCCAAGCTAACCTGCCAGCTCGACCCCAGCCAGGGGCTCTGCCCCTTGGACCCTGCTAGGGGCTGCCGCCCCTAGACCCCGCTGCAAGGGGCGCTGCCCCTGGAACCCCGTCCGTTGAGGGTTATAATTAGACTAGAAACGCGATGTGGGTAGTAATAGATAATTGATACGTGTAATTGTTATACAGTTAGTCGTGCACAGCTCAAGAAGGGAATAACTATAAACGGCGAACGTAACCGCATTCAGGTGAGTTTCTAGCCCCATTTCCTTGTTATGTTTTCAGGGCTGTGTGCATACTCTATGTGATAGTTAATACACTTACCTTAAATGGTAAGTGTATGCCATGTACGATTTATATATTATGTATGTGTATCTTAAATGTGAATGAAAGCTTGTCGGTACGTAAACGATCTTCGGATATTGCACATGCTAACAAGGGAGGTATGTTTATGATAGATGGATGTGTATGATAGATATATGTACAACATATGAACATGTATGAATGATTAAAGAAAGTATGTATGTTATGGGCATGTATAGACAGTATGTACGAAGATGAAGAAAGAGGGATCAGACCCTAATAATATCTAAGATAGAGAAGAAAGGGATCAGACCCTAATAATATCTGAGATAGAGAAGTAAAAAGGGATCAGACCCTAATAATATCTGAGATAGACAAGAAAGGGATCAGACCCTAATAATATCTGAGATAGACAAAGGAAAGAGGGATCAGACCCTAATAATATCTGAGATAGAAAAGGAAGGGATCGGACCCTAATAATATCCGAGATAGAAAAGGACAGTAATTTATTTAGTATGAAAGTAATAAAGTATGAACGTATGTATGAACCTATGTAATGAGAGTAAATTAGTAAAGTAACGATTATGTGTTTTCGGATGCATAATCGAAGGTAAGTGTCTGTATGGTATAATGTGTGATTAACTAGAACTCATTCAGCGTAGCTGACTTTTTGTATGCACGCAGGTTAACAAATTGAGACAGCTGGTTTGAGATGGACACATGGCAGGCTTGAAGAGGCTGGAATCTGAAGATGGTCATGATGTTTCGAATGTTATAATTTATGTTATGTTTTAAAAGACAAATTATGGATAATTGTAATGAATGGTTGATGTTTTATGTTATTCTGCGAAAGTTTTAATTAACTCTGATATTTAGAACTGTGTTTATGAGTAAATCCAACACCAAATGTAGGGAACCGGTAACGGGGCCTTACACCAGTTAGGCAAAACTATGGAGGTCTACATAGATGACATGGTGGTGAAGTCAAAAAGAGCTGAGGATCACCTCAGAGATCTTGAAGAAGCGTTCAATATCCTTGACCAATATAACATGAAACTAAATCCGTCAAAATGCCATTTTGGAGTTAAGGCTGGAAAGTTTCTAGGATATATGGTGACCAAAAGAGGGATAGAAGCAAGCCCTGAGTAGATAGAAGACATCGTCAATTTGAAGTCTCCTGCAAATGCTAAAGATGTCCAAAGGCTAACAGGAAGAATAGCTTCTCTCAACAGATTTATTTCCAGATCCTTCGAAAAGTGCAAAGATTTCTACGACATTCTTAGGAAAAATAAGAAGTTCGAATGGACCGAGAAGCATGAGGTTGCACTCCAAGCCTTGAAGGATTACTTATCCTCAGCTCAAGCTCTGATGAAGCCTGTGGATGGAGAATCCTTATTTATGTACCTAGTTGTTTCAGGAATTGCTATAAGTGTTGTCCTTGTGAAGGATCACGTAGGTGAACAACATCCAGTTTACTATGTAAGTAAAAGTCTTTTAGATGCAGAAGCCAGGTATTCTCATTTAGAAAAATTAATTCTTGCACTTATTATGGCTTCTACTAAATTAAGACATTATTTTGAGACTCATACTATTATATTGAGAACTAACTATCCTGTTAAGAATGTTTTTAGAAAGCCAGAATTATCAGGTAGAATGGCCAAGTGGGCTGTGAAGCTGAGTGCATATGATATTCAGTATGAGCCCATAACAACAATCAAGTCACATGCACTAGCAGACTTTGTGGCTGATTTCAGCAGTGATATGCAGAAAGTAGTTGACTTGGAGGTCCAACAACTAGAAGAAACCAAGGATCCTCTTTACGGATGGAGCTTCCAATGTAAGAGGAACAGGATTAGGTATCCTACTGAAATCGCCACAGGGGGACATACTACCCCAGTCTATAGCCTGTGAGTTCCAAGCAACGAACAATGAAGCAGAGTATGAAGCTCTAATCGCAGGTTTGCAATTAGCCAAAAGCATGAGGATCAGGTATCTTCAAGTATATATAGATTCTTTGTTAACAACTAACCACTTTAACCTCTCATATGCTGTTAAATGTGAGAAACTAATCAAATATCTAGATATTGTGAAGGAATTAGCTAAATCCTTTGAATTGTTTAGTATTATACAGGTACCAAGGGAAGAAAACGTTGGGGCAGATGCCTTGGCAAATTTAGCCTCATCTTTGAAGATTCCAGAAGACATGAAGATCCCAATCATTCATATTCTCTCACCAGCAATAGGAGAACAAGAAGTTTGGGAGATAACAAATGACAAGGAGATTGTACTTTGGGATCCATTATCCTCGAATATTCAAGAATCATGGATCCACCAAATCAAGAAATACATTCAAACTGGAGAGATTCCAGCCATGAAGAATCCCAAATCTTTCAAACACAATGTATCACAATATATTTTATTAGATGATATGCTATACAGGAAATCTCTTGCAGGTCCGTACTTGAGGTGCATCGAGGATCCTGAAATCCAAGAGGTGCTCAAAGACTTCACGAAGGTGATTGTGGTAATCACACTGGAGGAAGAGCCCTATTTTCTAGGATTCTAAGAACATGATACTTCTGGCCAACAATGAAGAGAGATGCCATGGAATACTCGAAGAAATGTGATGCTTGTCAAAGGCATGCATATATCCTACATCAACCAGCAAAGCTTATGTATCCTATATCCTCATCATGGCCTTTCATGAAGTGGGGCATGGACATTGTGGGTAAACTACCTAAGGCACCAGGAGGAAAAGTATTCATGCTTGAAATGACTGATTACTTTTCAAAGTGGATAGAAGCAGAAGCTTTTGTTCAAGTACACGAAAAAGAGGTGATATCTTTCATTAAAAGAAATATTATTACTAGATTTGGTATCCCTTCAGAAATTATTTGTGACAATGATTCCCAGTTTATCGGGAAAAGAACCACTAACTTTTGTGACAACTGGGGCATCAAAATGATTAGTTCTACTCCATTGCATCCACAAGCTAATGGTCAAGCGGAGTCTAGCAACAAAATCATCATCAACAATTTGAAGAAGAAGCTAGGATCCAAAAGAGGAAAGTGGGCTGAAGAGTTTCCTTATGTTCTTTGGGTTGACAGGACAACACCCAAGAATGCAACAGGCCAAACACCCTTCTCATTGGTGTTTGGATCAGAAGCAGTAATCCCTACAAAAAAGGTGGTTCCTACAGCCAGAACAAGCATCCGTGATCCTGAGGCCAATGAAGAAATTCTTCTTGAAGACTTGGATACTGTTGAAGAACTCAGAGACCTAGCCAAGATCAGAATGGCAACATATCAATAAAGGGTAGCTGGGGCGTACAACAAGAATATCATAATCAGAAGATTTCAAGATGGAGATTTAGTTTTGAGGAAGGCCTTCCAAAACACGACCAATCCGGCTGATTGGAAGTTAGCACCCAAATGGGAAGGTCCTTATCTGATTGAGTCGGAGGCAGGAAAGGGGGCATATCATTTGCTCACTATGGAAGGCAACAGGTTACCAAGAGCATGGAATGCTATTCACCTCAAGAAGTACTTATTCTAATCAGGATCAAGTATCCTGTGAGGATCTATTATCCTTAGAGGATCAAGGATCCCAAAATTGGTAATATATATTTGATCTCTTATTCTTTTCAATTTCTTATTGTTAATTCAAGGATAATATATTTTAAAGATTTGTTTCTTCCAAGTTACAAGTAACAATGCAGGGTTCTAATAGTTTCTTTAATGATCAAGAGGTTGGCCACCTCTCCTTCACCCTTAAGGTACTTTACTATTTCCCTTGGCCTAGCCCACGATTGGGTATGACCCCCGATGGTCATATCCCCTAAGGTTTAAAGGTTTCACCTTTCTTATAAATTAGAGTTTCTACACTCTCTCCTGGAGTGCACGCTATCCAACGTATAGTCCGGGGCAGCGGGACCAGTACACAGTTAGTGGCTGACAATTTCGTTCTTCGGCTATATGGAGGATCCTACGATTTATGGTAGACGTACCATACCACCGGTTTACAACATTTTCATGCTGTCTCACGTTTGGGCTAAATCCCGGTTTGGGCGAGTCCCCAGTTGACATCCGTATCCTTGGGCCAGTCCCCGGTTTGGGCTTGTCCCCAGTATATGGGCTTGTCCCCAGTTTAACATCAGTTTTGGGCTTGTCCCAAGTTCACGGGCTTGTCCCTAGTTGCAAGGGCTTGTCCCCAGTTTGTTTATGGGCTTGTCCCAACTTAATGGGTTTAATCCCAGTTAACATTATAAGTTGTCTGCAACATATTTTCTAAGTTCATTACGAAGATCAAATCTCCTAGATTCAAAATCCTTAAATTGCTTCTACAAGGATCCATGAAGGCTCATCACTTATGGTAACCTAGATCTAATTAGATCTTATGGTACGATTTCTACTTGTCAATTTACATTTATTCGGTTAAGATATTTGTAAATTCTATTGTTTAAGGATATTAAGTTCCTAGCCTATATTTTTTTACAAGGATATTTATCCTAAAAATCCTATTCAAAGATGTTTTTAAATTCTTCAACAAGACTTAATTTTTATCAAACAAACTTTCACAATAACAAGCAAATAGTCAAAAGGTTTATATATTAAACATAAGTCACTTGGACTTACCCAAAATCCTTAACCCGGATTTCTCCATACTAAAGATGGACCATCCACCCGGGTTAAGCAGGTGTTACTAACTGTTCTTAAAGTGCAGGAAAATAAAAGTCAGAGGCACCAAAGGCTTCATCCCCACAAACAGAGGATCCATCCACCTTCGGTACCCCTGAGAATTTTCTTGAGGATCAGTGATCCTTAAATCCTAATTACTATTGTCTGTTACAACCAAATTATTCATAAAAACATCAACATAAAAAAATGGGCTCGGGCCTTGTCTTCAATATCCTTCATCGCCCATTTAAGTTGCTTCCTCGCCTTCCGTAGCACCCGCTCCTTCACCAGCTTCCACCGCATCCTTGACCCCACTAGTTCCAACCTCGCTCTCCTCAGCAATGTCTACATCCTCTTCGCCACCAAGAGCCGCCAGAGTAGTCTTCCACTTTTTTACATCCCAGGTCGCTTTATCAAAAGCATCATCACCGGCCTCCATCGCCATCTTGATCCTTGCCTGTAGCACCGACCTGACAGCCCACATTTTAGCCTCTTCTGTAGCCTACTTCACCTCTTCATGACGCTGGGCATCCGTTGTGGATACTTGATCCTCTAGATGCTTCTTAAGCTGGATCAGAGCTTTATCCTTGTTGACCACAGAATTCCCCAACCCGGACAGCTTCTCACTCATCTGGTTCACAATCTTTTCATAATGCTCTTTGAAAGCATTAACAGTCTGTAACCAAAAATTAAGTAAGGATTAAAAGGATATCAAATCCTTAAATTCAAAATAGCAGGATATAAGATACTTACAGTGAGGATCACGTCAAAGTGGGTTTCGGGCTCAAAGGACCTCTTTCTCTTGGAAGAGGCTGACTTGGCTCTGGTAGTTGCAGTCTTTGGCTCAGAACCGGTTGCTGCTTTCAAAGCTTCTTTCTTGACGTCTTGAGGAGTGATCATACCATCGATGTCTTCCAAGGAGAACTTGCTAGCAGATTTATGAGACTTCTTGGCACCTACAAGATTAAGTTAACATATAAGTATTCTATCTAATTTTATTTGTTTTAAAATTATGATACTAAAATTACTTGACATATTGGAGTCTGAAGAGATCTCACAAAAAGCTTCGACAAATCGGGCTTGAAAAGTTCTAACCTCAGGATCCAGTGCAAGGAACCGCTTTGTTTTCTCCTCTGTTCCAGGTGGCTTAGCCAAAGAAGCGAAGTTTTCAACTGTAAATAAAGAAGAATCAAGGTTAGATCAGTCATCACGGATCATATCTTTGTTAAGGATCGAGGATCCTACCCATTCTGACCCATTTTAAAGGCAAATCGGTCCCACCGGGTATGGAGTCACTCTTAACCAAGAAAAACAGATTCCTCCAAAAGGAATCATTCAAGGTGACTTTCAGAATCGGATGGGTTTGTCGAGGTTTGGATTTCAATACGAATCGAGCAGGACCGTGGGTAGTGAGGGTATAAAGGTGAGACAACTCTTGAAGGCCGAAGTCAAATTTCTCCTCTTCAATGATTCTTTCAATAGTGCCGAGGACTCTCCAAACCATAGGCATAGCATGGATGTAGGATATGCCAGTGGAATCGAAGAATCTTTATATGAAAGGGGGAACGAATAATGATAGCCGATGAGAAAAGGACAAGTGGGAAAACAAACCCAGGTTTGAGAATAAATATCGTAGCGGACGCCAGAATCGTACGATCGGAACACGGTTTCTGGTGGGAATAATGAACGGAACTTATCGATTTCGGGATCTGTGAACCTACAGATGTCGATGGATGGATTGTCTATAAGGTTTTGAGGCCGCATCTCTGTCAACCCGGAGTCGTCGGAGGAATGGTCGGACGGCTTAGAGGGAGGCGAAGAAAACGAAGCGACTGGCATTATTATCAAACAAAGAAAATAAAGAGAGAAGAAAGGATACCTGATGATCTGCCTGGATATGTGGTTATAAAAGAAATATAGGGATTGCATATATAGGCGGTTATGATTAATATCAAGGGTTGGATGGTAAATATCTCTGGCAAACCGTCTAATCACCCAGTTTTTGCAGAAGATTCAAATTTCAAAATGCCAGTTGTAAAGCACAAACACCCGCCATTTTGGGGGGAAATTGTTATGACTGATATTTTTGATAATGAGGATATGTTATCCTTGAAGATGTGTCTGGATCGATTATCCTCCTAAAGAGTTCCAGAGCCATGTCAAAGATCAAGGATCCTCAGAAGTTGATGTTATTAACAATTGTTTCATGTGTGTAGGTTATTATTCAACAGAAGTAACGACTCTATGACCGATTCTACCTTAAAATTCGCTACTGGAAGCTCCCAGCACGTGGTCAATGAACGTTGGAGGAGTTATGAAAGAGTAGATAGTTAGGAATTATTGTTAGTTGTAATTTACTTTATAAACATCGAGATAACGATCGATTAGAACTCACTTGTATTCTCACACACACTAGAGCATAACTCACACTTCTCTCTACAAATTAGCATTCATTTTAACATTGATCGTAATCACCAAACACTTGTAACTTTTTTGTGATTAATAAATTGGTGATCGACGAGTTGTCATCACCCGGGGTTTTTTTCCTTTGATCTAAACAAGATCAAGGGGTTTTTCCTCACAACAAATCACGTTGTTCATTCCATTTTCATTCATACAATCGTTGTTATTAGCATAGCACTATACCTCACTTTTACGGATTTGGATACATTATCCTTAGCAGATTTTTATCCAAAACAAAACCCCCAATGTATTTATCAATTTCACGTTCGGTTGGGTAACCGAATGAGGAACAAGGATGCTCAACTCATGGAAGCGGAATGAGTAAGCGGAGTTATCACCACTTTCTTGTTTTAGGTTCCAAAATTCTTCCTCAAGCTTTTGGAGCTCGTGTTTGGGAAAGAATTTCTTCATCATAAGCGCCTTAAGATCGACCCATGGAAGAGTCATAGCCGTATCTGAACCTTGGAGGTGCATAACACTACCACACCATGTTAGAGGGGTTTCGCTGTGTCGGAACACACTCTCGGTCGAGTCGAACCATTGCAACAAGTTAGTCGCACAATTGGTTCCAAGGAACTCGGACGAGTTGGCACTAGTAAATTACTTGTACAAGTAAGCTGCGGGTTTGGTTCAACGGGTGCAACAACAGGTGCGGGTTGGGTAGCTTGGATTTGTGTTATAAGTTCGGGAATCACCGTGGACATTTTCTTGACGACGAAAGCAGCCATACGCCGGTTAGAGTTCTTGCGTGGATGACGGCTAACCGGAGGCATGCTAAAAGATTATAATGAAAATGGGATAAGTTTTGGGTAAAAAGAAATGAATATAAGGGTGTGTAAAATAAAATAAGATTTCATTTTTTTGTGATTGTGAATCCTAGAGTTAGTAAGGAGAAGATGTTGGTGTTAGATAAAATATAAAACTTTGTTTATAAATAACAAAACCGAAAACAAACGTAAAAGATTTTGAGATGGTTAAAGCTTGAAAATTTGAGATTTTGAGGTTTATAGAGTCGGAAAATCGTGAATGAACCACCATGACTTGATATTCCAACACTAAAATGTTTATAAAACACCATGTTAGAGTCTAAACATGCGCACGAACCACTGCGACTTTTTCATGTTTTCAACTCAAATAACAATAATAACACAATAAATCGAGATACAAAGTCATGTCAAAACACTAGTCCACGAACAACCGTAGTTCTATTGTTTTAACACCGAAAATTAGGATAGCGACCAGAAAGCTCGCATTCGACTCCTTAAAGAATTGACATATATAACATGATTTGTGGCCTAGAAAACGAGCACTATAACTCAACCATCCAAGGTAAGTAAATCACCATCGATCCTTGGAATCTTTTTTTCAAATGGTCATTTTATAATGTCTCGTTTTCTATGATGGCTACAAACCCAATATAAACGCAACCTTTAAGGGATTTGAAACAACAGGATCCAAGTTAGTCTTGTAATCCATAAAACACAATGAAAATCTACTTTTTGCGCTTTAAGGTAAGGATACATTGGAAATACTATGAAAGTGTGTGTATGTGAACATTTAGGATATTGGTGAATTTTAAACAAGTTTATAAATAAATAACACGCGATATGAACAACCAATTATAGAGTAAACACGTATAAGCACACGTATAGGACCCTAAGCCAATACTAGGTCGTTACGTCTAACCACCTATCCTATTGTCAAGGATCTGATACCAATCTATCACACCCCGACCAAAGGCGGCGGAAGCGCATGACACGATTTAAAGCGACAATATTTAACAAACTCATTTCATTTCACAACATCGAAAATGTCACATGACCAAATATTCATAAGTCAAATACAACAAAATATAATAAAACATAGCAAATCAAATATTGTTCATTTTTGCTAATATCCTAACGGTATTTGTGACGTTTTCTCCTCCAAACTCCAAATCAACCTAGATGCAAACCTGTAACATTTCATAAAATAGAGTTTTTCAACACAAAGGTTGGTGATCAATTCATAAGTTTGAACATATAAGTATATAGTAAGAAAATGCCACAAAACTTGCAGACGAACAACAAATAAAAGCAATAATTTGGATAAAATCGCTAATAGAATTACGTTAGCGACACCTAACCATAAGGGGATGCCAAATAGTCTAGGATTTTATAGTTATCGTTAATTGCATTACGTTAACGACACCTTGCTGTAAGGGGATGCCAAATAGTCTATGATTTTATAGATCAACCAACCAAAAGCGATAAACACATAGGCATATAATCATAGAACACCAAATCGAGCAATTATTTAAGTAAGGTATACAAATAGCGTTTGTGGTTTAAGACCCAAGTATAAAACATTTAGTTTAGATAAGATGAAATGTCACCCCCAAAACATAAGAGAGAAAACGGGGGATGAATGTACTCACGTTCAAGTAATAAACTTGAAAAGTTGGTAATTTGAAGATTTGTCGGAACGAAGAGTTTAACGTATGAAGCCTAAATAAAAGAAAGTCTTGGATTTAGAAAGGTTGTATTGAAGCTCCTTAAATAAAATAATTGTTCAAAAAAGTAAACAATTAAAGTTCAAGGTTTAAAACGTAACTATTTAAGAATTTATAACAATAACCCTTTAAAAATGTAAGTTTGCTCGAAACCAGGTTAAGTATCTAACCTTAATATTTACTTAACCTATGTTAAGTAATAAGGTGAGAAAAATGCTAAATGCAAGTTGCTTTGGGACAAAGATACTAAAACGGGTCTTTAACGAGTGTTCGGGTTGTTGGTTCGGGTCTTGATAATTAGTCAAACCCAAATTCAACTTTCCAAAATAATGAAAGTTATGAGATAACTCAATAAAACTTTATAAGACTTAACCAAGTATTTAGATCTATTGTTTTAGAACTAACAACGTACGTTAAGCGAGTTTTCGGTTTTGTCGGTCCAAACTATGTTATGAGATCAAGTTGGATCCAACATTTCTAAGTACTTAAGAAAATAATTAAAATCAGTTTGTAAACTAATTTTAAAGAAATATACAAGTCTTGATAGCTAAAAACACACTTGTGTGTCTTAAGCGAGTAAAAATCGGGTTAGTTCGGTTTCCATCTCACAATATGTTCCTTGATGGTCTCCACATGCCCAAATAACCAAGAACTTGTATAAATGAATTTTAGAAACTTAAACCTAACATAAAGCATGCTTAAAACAATTATTTACAAAACCAGTAACAAGTTCGGTTCACGGTTTGGACTATTTACGGTTAAACCTGTTGGAATTTCATATGCCCGAGACACATATTTATATTAATGTGGCTAACTGTGTTTGATCCAAGTCGGGTCATACCCAATAACAAGCTAGACAACACCAAATGTATTCTTTTAATGATTTGATCATTTAAACGAATACCGAACACTACATGTTTAGAAAATTGGTTTTCTAAACAAACACACTTGAGGATTTAAATAAATTATCTGGATAATTTGTTTATATAAATTAATTATTTAATTGGTTAAATAATTATATAAATGTATGTACATTTTATAAAAATGAGTTTTATAAAATGAATGGAGATGTTTTAAATGGTTAAAACAAAACAAAAAAAAAAATAAATAAAAAAAAATAAGTATAACCGGCCACCCCATGTGGGTGGGGGTTTTTGGTCCAATTAAATTGCATGCTTCCTTTGCATGTTAGGTGATCTTGTTTTAAAAACTCTCCATACAAATTACATGCATTTGGTCCTACTCTTGGCATCTTTTTCAAGTGTTTTCAAGCTTCAAAATCTCTCTCTCTCTCTCCAAAAACTCACGGCAGCAGCAGCATGTTTTAGGAGAGCTTTGTGAGCTTGTTTTGTGTTCATAAATCCTAGCAAAGCAACTTGGTGTTGTCACAAATAGCTTGGGGTATCACACTCTTGAGGTCTTCTTCTTTGGAGGCTTGTCATTCATCCACCATCCCCTTCAACAACTCACTTGTTCTTCTAAAGGTAGAAGAAGGTACAATTTACATTTTGTGAGCATCTTGTTCTTGTAATTTTGATCCTTGGCTTCGGGTTTTAGTTTTAACATAATGGTATGTTCATTAACATGTTTTAAAACACTTGCTTCCGTTGCATTTTCTAGTTAAATATGGTTAACTTGAACTTTGATAATCTTGTATAAAATCCAACAATGGCATCAAGAGCCGGTTACAAGGACTTATGCTCCTTACATGTTCCTAAATTTCGGGTTTTTTCATGGGTGAAAAAGGGGTCCGAAAATTTGGTGGATTTTACCCCTCATGGTTTTGTAAGATCTTGACATGCATGAAAGATCTTAGGAAACCATTTAACATTTGGATGTTGAAATATCAAAATTGTAAATTTTGGGGGGGGGGGGGGGGTGGCCGTAGCCTCTTGGGGGGGGGGGCACCTTTTGTCTTTGTGATATTTTGGGCATTGGTTGCTTAGGTTGCATGCTTAGAACATTTGGTATGTTTGGATGTGTCATAACCGAAACCTAGACCTTGGATGTGTTGATTGTTGTTTTGTGTATGTTGATTATGTTTATTATTCAATATGGTTGTAATAATTCATAATTTTAGGCTTGTGTAATTTATTTGTTCATAAATGGTATGTAATAAGTAGATTAGTTGCATTTTCTTCATTTTAGAAAAATATGTATTAGGATACATGTTGTAAAAATTGAAGATGCAAGAATTGGTGGATTTGGGGCTTGGACCGAAATTTTGGGCTTGTTGGGCCTCACCGGCCCATCATGGGATTCAAGCCCATTAGGCCCATAAATTTCACTCTTGGGCCCAAGAAGACTTTTGGAAGTTTGGAGCCCATTAACAAGCCCAACAAGAACACAACAACTTGGAGAGGATACTTGAAGCATTTGGATGCAAGGTCAAGTGGGAGTCAACATTCCATCCTTGTGTCATGTTTTGTCCCTTAGGTGTGACTTATGACCTATACTTGTTTCGGCTAACAAGTATGGTCAAATTTAGCGGTTTTCGGTTATGACTATATTTTGCATGTGTATGCTTGGTTGTTTGTTTTACTTTATGTAATGTGTGGTTGATAGATATTAGGATACCCAACCGTCACATAGGAACGACAACAAGCATAAAACGGGTTCTAATATATATTTGGTAATATCGCGTCAATTAGTTTAATTAAATGGGTTTATTAAAACTAAGCGATCACTCACTTATAATAAAATTGGTTTTATTATAACTAGAACCTTGAAAATTGGTTTTCAAAATCGCCATATTTCTAAATGCATGTTAGGATATGGCATAATGTTTTTCAACTAGAATATTTGAAAATTTAAAATCCCTTTTTCATAATTACCAAAGAAACAAGTCTAACACCATCCTTTTGTATGACACTTAACGTATTAGGGAACTTTAAATGGGATAAAGGTCACCTAACCATTTTGAGCAAACTAATATACTTAGGGTAATATTAACATATTTGTGGGATAAAGGTCACCTAACCACTTGTATGTTAATCTTACATGTTTATACAAGTAGGACGACTTGAATTGGAAACCATGTGATAAAGGTCACCTAAGCATGGGATCCAATGGTGTTGATGGGATAAACATGCCAACACGAAATAAGGATTTCGAATGGTCCCATACCTCTAGAAGTTGCAAAGGGTTGCAATTGTCAAGGTTGACTACCTTGTTAAATCAAATAACGGGATAAAGGTCACCTAACCGAAATTTGATTTATCGTTGGATTCTAGAATTTAATTATTATTTTAAAATCTGGAATAAAAGGGTATTAATAATTAAATTGATTATAATACTAAATAGAACTTTGTTAAATTTTGTAGATGGCCGCTAACAATGCAAACACCTCTACCCATAACACCCGTAACCTATCCTTAAGAACCATCCTTGAAAAGGATCGTCTAAACCATAATAACTTTATGGATTGGTATCGCAACTTGAGAATAGTTCTCAAGCAAGAAGAGATATCATATGTCTTAGACGATCCCATTCCCGATGAGCCTAACGTGGAAGATGAGGAGGCTTATAACGATTGGGTCAAGTACACCAAAGATTCGGTGCAAGCCTCTTGCCTCATGTTAGGGACTATGATTCCCGAAATCCAAAAGGATTTCGAGCATCATGGGGCATACGACATGATAACTCAATTGAAGGAAATGTTCCTTCAACAAGCTAGAGCGGAACGTTTCGAAACGGTTCGAGCGTTTCATGCATGTCGTATGGAGGAAACCCAAAGCGTCTCATCTTATGTCCTAAAGATGAAAAGCTACATCGAAAAGCTTCGTAGGTTGAATTGTCCCGTGTCTAATGAGTTGGCTACGGATTTGATCCTCAACTCTTTGACCAAAAGGTTTGAAACCTTTGTCATGAATTATAACATGAATGGGTGGGACAAAAGCATTGGTGAGCTTCACGCAATGCTAAGAACGGCCGAAGCGGGAATGGGTAAAAGGGTTTTACCCGTTCTAACAATCAATGAAGGAAAAAGGGGACATAACTCCAACCCCAAAGCAAGTGTTGCTAAGGGCAAGGGCCACGTCCAAGGAAAGGGAAAGAGGAAAGCCATCACGCCCATCAAACCGAAGGAAAAGAAGCAAAAGGTTGCGGCGCAAGATCCATGCTTTGAGTGTGGAGAGATAGGTCATTGGAAAAGGAATTGTCCGACCTATCTCAATGCGTTAAAAGATAAGAGGGATGCGGGGCATACCTCAGGTATTATCTTTACTATACATATTGAACTAAATGTTATTTCTTCAAATACATGGGTACTTGATACCGGATGTGGAACTCACATTTGCAATTTGTTGCAGGGGTTCAAAAGAAGTAAACAACTCAACAAAGGGGACATTAGTCTCTTTATGGGCAATGGAGCAAGAGTTGAAGTCCAAGCCCAAGGAGACTACTTGTTAAAGCTTCCAAGTGGTTTGGAAGTAATTTTGAAGAATGTTTTGTATGCTCCTAAGTTAAGGAGAAACATTATTTCCGTGTCCCTTTTAAAACAATGTGGCTTTGATCTTAAATTTATAGATTATGATATTCATGTTTTGATGAATGGCATGTTTTATTTTAAAGCTATACCCATGAATGGTATATATGAAATAGATCAAAGTGGTATGTCACATAGTAGTTCAATGTACAATGTCAGCACCAAGAAACTCAAGAAGGACTTGGGTGATTCCTATCTTTGGCATTGTCGCCTTGGACATATAAGCAAGAATTGCATGCAAACTCTTCGCAAGAGTGGTATTCTAGAAACAAATGAGTATGATTCATTTGATGTATGTGAATCTTGTTTACAAGGCAAAATGACAAAGCAACCCTTTAATAAAACTTTTGAAAGGTCAAAAGAATTATTGGGTATCATACATTCGGATGTATGTGGTCCTTTTAGACCAATGACTAGGAATGGTGAAAGATACTTCATTACCTTTATTGACGATTATAGTCGATATGGTTATGTGTACTTATTGAAACACAAAGATGAAGCTTTTGAAATGTTCAAAGACTTCAAAACTGAAGTAGAAAGACAACTCAAGACCACAATCAAAGTACTTCGTAGTGATAGAGGAGGTGAATACCTAAGTGGTGTTTTTCAAGATCATCTTAAGAGTTGTGGAATTATTTCACAACTTACTCCACCTGGAACACCACAACATAATGGTGTGTCTGAAAGGAGAAATCGTACCCTATTAGATATGGTTCGATCGATGATGGCTAGAAGCACTTTACCTCTATCATTTTGGGGGCTATGCTTTACTTTCCGCTGTTCGCATATTGAATATGGCTCCAACCAAGAAAGTGGAGAAGACACCTTTTGAAATATGGCATGGAAAGGCTCCATCGCTATCATTCTTAAGAGTTTGGGGTTGTGAAGCTTATGTAAAGCAATACACCCCAAACAAATTAGAAGTCCGATCCACTAAGTGTATCTTTATAGGTTATCCTAAAGATGATTTAGGATATTACTTTTACGATCCTAGTGAGCAAAATGTTATTATTGCTCGAAAGGGTAAGTTCTTGGAAACTAAGTTCCTTAAGGAAGGAACTAATAGTAGAACAGTGAAACTTGATGAGGATCAAGAACCACAAGATGATACACAATTGGTTGATACTAGCACTCAACAAGAGGTTGTTGAAAGTGATCAAGTGGTTGATCAAAACACACAAAACGTTCGCAGATCTGGTAGAGTTAGCAATCCACCTGAAAGATATGGATTTTTTGTAGAAGGTTGCTACGTGGTAGATTCGGATGAACCAACCACATATCGTGATGCAATGTCCAAGAATGATTGTGACAAATGGCTTGAAGCCATGAACGTTGAGATGCAATCCATGTATGACAACCAAGTTTGGGAATTGGTTGAACCACCACTCAACTCCAAAGCTGTTGGAAGTAAGTGGGTTTTCAAAAGAAAAACTGATATGCATGGAAACTTGGATACTTATAAAGCAAGACTTGTAGCTAAGGGTTTCACTCAAACTCAAGGGGTTGATTATGATGAAACTTTTTCGCCTGTGGCAATGCTAAAGTCTATTAGGATATTATTTGCCATAGCTGCACATTATGATTATGAAATTTGGCAAATGGATGTCAAGACCGCTTTCCTAAATGGATATCTTGAGGAAGATGTCTATATGGTTCAGCCTGAAGGTTTTGTCGATCCAAAACATCCTAATAAAGTATGCAAGTTAAAGAAATCAATCTATGGATTGAAACAAGCATCTAGAACTTGGAATCATCGTTTTGATGAAGAAATCAAAAGTTTTGGGTTCATCAAAAACGCTGATGAGGCTTGTGTGTATAAGAAAGCTAGTGGGAGTATAATTACCTTCTTAGTATTGTATGTCGATGACATTCTACTATTTGGAAATGACATTCCAACCATGGAAAGCGTTAAGGCTTGGCTTGGAAGTAGATTTTCCATCAAGGATCTTGGTGAAGCTGCCTATATTTTGGGAATAAAGATCTATAGGGATAGGTCAAGGCGCTTGATAGGTTTGAACCAAAGTACATACATTGATAAGATCTTGAAAAGGTTCAAGATGGAAAACTCCAAGAAAGGTTTTGTACCTATTCAAAGAGGGACCATATTGAGTTCAGCTCAATGTCCAAGCTCAAAGGGTGAGCAAGAGATGATGAAACAAATCCCATATGCTTCTGCTATAGGATCCATCATGTATGCGATGATATGTACTAGACCGGATGTGTCATGCGCTTTGAGCATGACAAGCAGATACCAACAGAATCCAGGAAACAGTCATTGGATGGCTGTTAAGAACATATTGAAATACCTTAGGAGAACTAAGGATATGTTTCTGATATATGGATCTGGTGAGGAGGAACTCGCTATAAAAGGTTACACGGATGCGAGCTTCCAAACTGATCGAGATGATTCTCGATCACAGTCTGGGTATGTGTTCACTCTTAATGGAGGAGCTGTCTCTTGGAAGAGCTCAAAACAGGAAGTGGTAGCATTGTCCACTACAGAATCAGAATACATCGCCGCTTCATTGGCAGCTCAGGAAGCTGCATGGTTGAAGAAATTCATTACTGATCTAGGGGTGGTCTCTTCCATTCAAGACCCCCTAGAAATCTTTTGTGACAACGAGGGTGCAATTGCACAAATCAAGGAACCTCGTTCGCACCAAAAGACAAGGCACATAGAGCGGAGATTCAACTACATAAGGGATGAAGTTGAAAAAGGAAAGATAAGTATTCGCAAAGTTGGAACTGATCAAAATCTTGCGGATCCATTCACGAAGCTCCTAGAAAGACCGAAACATGAGCGTCATGCAAGTGGCTTAGGACTCCGATATTCTAGTAATTGGATTTGATCTATTTTGTATTTACGTTTAAAAGACTTTTGTAATTTAACTCTTTTATATGATTATGGAATCTTGAGTTAAATTCTAATTTTGCATGTTTAATCCATGAATAAGTTATCTTATTCTAAAAGTCCGTAGTCGATCACATTTGTGGGAACAAATATGAAGCAAGACTATTATGAACTAGGATTGGTGGATATTCATAAGGAATGAATATGGAGCATAGGTTTGCTGCCAAGGTTCATAGATATTTGTGGGATACGAATATTGGACTGACCCGCTCTCAATATTACTACATGGAGTCAATGGACCTGATCATTAGTAATTTTGAGTAAAGGAGAATTTCATATTATCCTTAGACCTGAGATGTATACTGGGTCTTGATTTTCACCAAGTATTACACTTTGACTCTGCCCTTCGCTATTCGTAAAAGATGGTACATAAGGATGAGCTCAGGTGGAGTATAAAGTGATAGTGAGAGGCGTATACAGTCAAGATGGAATTTGTTCCTCTTATGTGTTGAGAGTTTAGATGTCTAAGGCCTGATAAAGTTGAATTGTAAAGAGAATGATCGCCTATGTCTCTTAGATCCAACATGACATCTAGTAACAAAGGGATATAATGATAGATTCACCTAAATCATATCAAGTAAGGGACTTGAAGGGATGATGTTAATGAATGGCACTTCGTCAAACACATTAGGGGTGGTGAACTGTTGTTAGGCGGTATTCACCACTTGCATTAATTTTCTATGTATCTCGTGCAAGTGGGAGATTGTTGGAATTTCATATGCCCGAGACACATATTTATATTAATGTGGCTAACTGTGTTTGATCCAAGTCGGGTCATACCCAATAACAAGCTAGACAACACCAAATGTATTCTTTTAATGATTTGATCATTTAAACGAATACCGAACACTACATGTTTAGAAAATTGGTTTTCTAAACAAACACACTTGAGGATTTAAATAAATTATCTGGATAATTTGTTTATATAAATTAATTATTTAATTGGTTAAATAATTATATAAATGTATGTACATTTTATAAAAATGAGTTTTATAAAATGAATGGAGATGTTTTAAATGGTTAAAACAAAACAAAAAAAAATAAAATAAAATAAAAAAAAATAAGTATAACCGGCCACCCCATGTGGGTGGGGGTTTTTGGTCCAATTAAATTGCATGCTTCCTTTGCATGTTAGGTGATCTTGTTTTAAAAACTCTCCATACAAATTACATGCATTTGGTCCTACTCTTGGCATCTTTTTCAAGTGTTTTCAAGCTTCAAAATCTCTCTCTCTCTCTCCAAAAACTCACGGCAGCAGCAGCATGTTTTAGGAGAGCTTTGTGAGCTTGTTTTGTGTTCATAAATCCTAGCAAAGCAACTTGGTGTTGTCACAAATAGCTTGGGGTATCACACTCTTGAGGTCTTCTTCTTTGGAGGCTTGTCATTCATCCACCATCCCCTTCAACAACTCACTTGTTCTTCTAAAGGTAGAAGAAGGTACAATTTACATTTTGTGAGCATCTTGTTCTTGTAATTTTGATCCTTGGCTTCGGGTTTTAGTTTTAACATAATGGTATGTTCATTAACATGTTTTAAAACACTTGCTTCCGTTGCATTTTCTAGTTAAATATGGTTAACTTGAACTTTGATAATCTTGTATAAAATCCAACAAAACCGAGGTTAGTCTCTACAAACCCCCACCATGGAACTTCATAAATATGACAAACAAACTAAGAAAAGAGCATAAGTTAAACAAGATTAATATGTGCAACAAGTTATGTGTGTGTATATATATCAAGAGCACGAAGTCTTCCATGAAGCATTGCCTTACGAGGTCCGAAACTTAACCAACCGGAGTCGGAGAAGTAACTACCAAAGGTAACAAGGGGTGTGCATTATATATATGTTGTACCGCCATATTCAATTATTAATAAGATTATATAATCTAATTAGAATGAAAGATTAAACTTGGTTTGACATTTGGAAGTCAAACCTTCAAGAACACTAAGAAAATAACAACCTTAAATCTATGGAGTTTGAGAGAGAATCTGGAGATGTAGCAAGAGTAAAATGAAGAAGATGAGTGTGTATATATAGGGAAGGAGTGAAGGGTTGGGTATAAAGATTCTTTTATGGTTTGCATGAAAATGGGTATGTTTAAATGGTCAAACAATGCATAATATAAAAATCCAATATTTTATATATTTTATATATTCAAAATGACAAAATCCAATATTTTATATATTTGAAATGTTCGAGTTACAAATGGGTCGGGTTTACAAAATAAAAGTGACCCAAAATTGATGAATGTCACACTCTGTGCCTCATCAGCCTCATCTGTGGATGAATCAGATAAAGTTTCCTCAGAATCCCCAGCTGATGTTATTGATGGACCCACATAAGTAGCAACCAAAGGAACATGAACCCCAAATACATCAACTAACGAAACTTGAACCTCAAAAGTATCATCTGCAGACCTATCAAACAAACCCTTCCCTCCAAAGGCAACATCAAGATCAACCTGTTCTACGGCAGACACAATAGGGTCAACAATCGGAACCTCTTGAGCCACATGAGGTGGTTGAGGAATTTCAACTTGTGCCGGAGCATTATCAGTAAACCCATCATCTGGTAGAGCAACATAAGCTGGATTCACAAGATACCCAAATAAAGTCGTGTGTCTCGGACGACGCTCAACATTACTTCGCGCACTTGATGTTCGACATTGAGCAAAGATCCTCTTATTCACACTTTCCACAAAAGAAATAGGACGACGTTGTGGAAGATTCGGAGCTACGTGATTAAGTAACATCTGCAAAAACCTGGGATACATCAAGAACCGTTCCCAAGCCACTACCCTCTGTTGATGATCAATCTCATAAAACACCATCTGACCGAAGCTAAATGGTTTATTATATGTCAACGCGATCATAGCAGATTGCATTGTCGCACCCATACCATCAGAACCAGCTTTGCGACCAGACATGTACACAATCAACACATGCATAAAGAAGCGCCATTGGTCTAGTAAAAACCCCTTTCCACGTTGAGAGTCTTCCAAAGGACCTGAGTAACCCATGAGAATAAATGCGCCGTTCCTAAAAGTAGCTGGGTACTCAATAGGACCCTGAGTAGTTTCATTCCCGAATTGTAGCGCTTCCCGTATCTGATTAGCTGAAAATTGTACAACTTGTCGATTAACAGTAGCATGCATAACCGAAGGCTCCACGCGACAATCATACTCAACCGTTCTTCAAAAGTCTTCAATATTCGGCAAAGAGATCGGAAGAGTCGTGGTGATAGCATGAAAAATCTGTGAGCGTATGAGAAACAAAATAATCTCTGTGTAATCCTCAGCTCCACGAGTATCCGGGTCTAAGGTGACATACATGTTGTGACCCAGAAAGAATTGTCTCTTATCTTCGTCTCCTCCATCACCACCTGTGCCACCAGCACCCGCAACCTCAGCCATACCTGAAATGCAAACGAGATAAGTTAGAAAGGTGCATAATCAGCTGGTAACTTCGCCTAGCATGTGAGCAGCTAGGTTATAGCTCCAGCGAGGATAAGTTCAACACTTTGAAAGCGGCGAAGTTATTGTCCAAGCGAAGTTAAGACTAACTTCGCTTTCTGGTAACTTCGCTCCATGATCAGTTCAGAATTATAAGTCCTTTTATGTTGCAAACAAAAACGATCAGAAGACCAACGCAGGTTATGCAAGAACCGATTAAGCTCATGGAACACCCGATATCACAAATACATTAACAACAAGGGAGTATTAATGACCTTTAGTGCTATCCAAGAAAATCAATAAAAAAAGACTGTATAGGAAGGATTAACAAACAACGGTAATAATTATGAATCTTTATGAGGGAGTAGACCTTATTAATAGAACAAAAGCAGATTTGGACAAGGTTGATTCAGAAGATAAGTTCGCCGAGGGTTTAAGAAAGTTTGTTTGACCTAGTTTGACCATTGAGAGATTTATATACTTTCAGAAAACCCTGGAGGCGAAGTTAGGTTAACTTCGCCCTTAATCACAACTTCGCCATAGTGAATTTAATGTATATTAAACATTTGAAAAACATAGATCAAGAGCGAGTAACCCGTGATTTAATAGAAAAACTGCTTCAAAAATAAAGAAAATTTAGGTTGGCGGGATCAAATTTCAGTCTTTTGAGAACAACCGTCGTGTTTATGAAAAGATCCGAACATGGAATCATATTGCTTAAGGTGCTGTCACAAGGATTCATGTTCAGCGTTATTATGACATAGAGAAACAGGTTGAAGGCAGGTATATGAAACTTAGCATGATTTTCATTGCTTCCGTGATACGAGTTAGGTTCAATTAGGCACAAAATTTAGATGGACATCACTTATGGACCTGTGATGCCTCCTATCTGTTCTCAAGGCCTATTTGGTTTTCCCCAGATCACCCCAATTTGACTTCAACCCCCTAGTGCTTGATCAATAGATGTACATGAGATTCGAATTTACATGCCTTTCATTAAGTGCGTACATGACTCATTTAAGTGCCTCATCCTTGTAGTATTAGGCTTTAGAATTGCAAAGGCAACAACTTCATATAACATTTTTTTTGTTATAAATGAAGTGAAGAAACAGAATATATTTTTTGTTTTTATGATCAAGACGCTAACGGGCTCGTGTATGACTGTGTAATCACTTTTCTGCCTATCATTCGGAGAGATATATGTGGAGACATGCACATTTCTTCAAAATGACTCTCCACGGTAAATCTAGCAAATTTAGTTTGTATCACTTCAACTTTTACGCATCATGGAAAGCTACCATGCCAAACAATGACTGTTCTAAAGCCTTTTAAGCTTAATAACTTCACCCGTTAGGCATACAAAAACAATTTATCAATCATTTTCCAAAGGTTGAATCAATTTTTAATTTAAAAACCAACTTTGAAGCTTCTTGAAAAGCTATAGACTGAATGATTATATCACTTCCCAAGGAAAACATGAAAACATTTTAAATTCAATCGCCCCGGTCACTTCTTAGTTCTTAGGTAAATGGCTATATGTCCAGTTGGTTAACAGGACCTAACACATATAAATACGTGTCCTTCAAACTTAGAGCAACCGACGTAGTTTTCAGCAAAGGAATTAAAAAAAACACATCATAATCACCCCAGACGCTTTCAGTTTTCAGGTGAATGGTTATCCTATTGAATCTACAAGTAGATCAGAGGACCAAACATATACAAGTTTATGTCCTTCAAACTTGAGCAGCTGACATAATTCTAAGTGAGAGTGAAGTTTTTTTGTTTTTTTATTTTGTTTTTTTTAAACAAAAATAGGACACAGTTACTCAGGATTGATCATCCCATTTAACTCAATAAGGTTTTGAAAACGAGAACGGTCAAAAGCTTTTGAAAAAAGATCGGCAAAATTATCCAAAGAGTCAACCTTCTCAAGCACGATTAATTTCTTCTCAGCACAATCCCGTATAAAATGATGACGAATGTCAATATGTTTAGTTTTACTATGCCTTACGGGATTGTTAGTTACTGAGATAGCAGCAATGTTATCAATGCAAATAGGAGTATAAGTGAAATTCAGTCCATAATCTAGCATTTGTTGTTGTATCCACAAAACCTGGGAGCAGCAGTTGGATGTTGTCATATACTCTGCTTCACATGTGGATATTGCTACTGAGGTCTGCTTTTTGCATTTCCACGACACCAATCTCCCTCCAAGAAACTGACAGCCACCAGTAATCGACTTCCTATTCTGGTTACAGTCTCCATAGTCAGAATCGGTGTATGCCACTAGATCCAGTTCACCTCCTTTTTGGATACCAGAGACCCAACTTAGGTTTTCTTTTGAGATACCGAAGTATCCTCTTTATGCCTTTCACATGTGACTCCTTTGGATTAGCCTGAAAACGTGTATAAATACAAACTGCAAACATAATATCAGGTCTAGAAGCTGTTTGATACATTAAAGAACCTATTATTGCAAGATATTGAGAGGGATCCACATCTTCATCGATGTCAGAGTCAGCACCCACTTTGTGGTTGACACAGATTGGAGTATCATACGAAGTGCTTTCTTCCATCTTGAATCATTTGAGCACGTTGTGAACATATTTAGTTTGATGAATAAACATTCCATCCTTCTTCAGATCTACCTGTAAACCCAAAAAGAAAGTTAGTTCACCCATGGCGCTCATCTCAAATCTTTTCTTCATGACCGCTTCAAATTCCTGACACATAGAAATCTTTGATGCCTCGAAGATAATATCGTCCACATAGACCTGGACAAGAAGAAAGTCCTTCCAGATCCACTTCACAAACAGCGTACTGTCAATCTTTCCTCTCACAAAGCCATTCTCCAGCAGGTAATCAGATAAAGTTGCGTACCAAGCCCGTGTAGCTTGATGTAGACCATATAATGCTTTGTTGAGTTTGTACACATGATCTGGAAAATCTGGATCTGGAAAGCTTGGAGGTTGCTCGACATATACCACTTCGTCAACCTTACCATTCAAAAAAGCACTCTTAACATCTAGCAGAAACACCTTCATCTCATTGTGAGCAGCGAAGGCCAATAAAAGTCGAATTGCCTCCAGTCTTGCCACAGAAACAAACACCTCATTGTAGTCGATCCCTTCTTGTTGATTAAATCCCTTGACTACCAATCTCGCCTTGTTCCGGACGATTACCCCTTTCTCATCTCTTTTGCATTTGAATACCCACTTAGTACCTATTGCATGCACATCTTGTGGCTTCTCAACCAACTGCCATATCTCCATTTTGTTAAACTGAGGCAATTCTTCCTACATGGCTTCGACACAAGAGCTATCCTTCAACGCCATCTGATAGTTTTTCGGTTCTGTTTGACTGATAAAGCATGCATACAAGCATCCATTCATAATACCAGTGTCTTTAATGCTCACATACACACATGTATTTTCTTCCAAGCTACTTCTGGTTCGTACTCTATCGGAAGGATTACCAATCACATTCTCCAGGGGATAATTCTTGTGGATTCTTGTGGTTTGTACAGGAGCAACTTCCAAGTCTTCACCCAGATTAGGAGTAAGTTCATTTGAATTATGTTGAGTGTGAAAAGGATTTATGAAGTCATCATCACTTGAGACAGCAGGTGTTTCTACCGCACTAGACACGTTTGATTGTTTATCTTCAAACTTTGGGCGATGCATGATGGCCTCTTCATCAAATAGCATCTGAGTGGCCACCCTTTCTTCTATATAGTCAAAACACGATTAAGGATATAGTAGGCTATGGCGACAGCCTCAGCCCAGAACACCACGGGAAGTTTAGCATCTGCCAGCATAGTCCTGGCGCCCTCGATTAGTGTTCAATTCTTCCTTTCAGCCACTTCATTCAATTGTGGAGTATATGGTGCGCTAAACTGATGCTCTATCCCTTTGTGCAAACAAAACATCTCCATTTGATAGTTCTTGAACTCTGTGTCGTTATCGCTTCTGATGAACTTGACCTTTCCACCAACAATATTTTCTACTTTGGTAACCAGATTAATTACCAACTGCACTGTTTCATCCTTAGCTTTCAGAAAATACACCCACGATTATCGTGAGTAGTCATCAGTCACTACTAAGCAATAAGATGTTCCACCTAAACTTTTAACATTTATGGGACCGAAGAGATCCATGTGAAGCAAGTCCATAGGTGTGACAATTGAGTTAATCTGCTTGGAGTGATGTGGTTTCTTGTGCTGTCTTCCTTTCTTGCATGACAAACATTGATCTTCAAAATTGAAATTCTTCAATGGAACCCCTAGCACCAAACCATTCTTGACAAGATAATTCTTCCACAATTTTAACCTTCTCCAACTTGTTCTTTCTGTTAGTAACGGTACCTATGCCTGAAATGTTTCCTCCACCTTCCCCTGCAAAACTTACTCTTCCTCCTTGTACAGCCATCCAATCACGTAACAATTTCTTGTTACCCGTCATGTGTCGGGAACAGCCACTGTCGACAACCCACATGTTGTTCAAAGTCCTATTCGACTGTTCCTGCAAAGTTAAAGAAATTTTTTAAAAGCGGGGGACCCAAGACCTCCTGGTCTTGGGTTGTTCAAACCTGTTAACCGGCATCCAACTCTTTGGTTTCCTAACATTCCTTTGAGTAAAGTTGCCATTTGATCTGACAGGACGATTTCTAGAGAAACGATTATGAGACCAGCCAAACATCCTTAAGTTTCTAGCATTAAAAGTTTCGGATGATTCAAAGTCACGCGTTCTATGATTAACTGGGAAAAAGCGAGGTTGGTTTCTTAGGAATCTTGGGTTTGCCAATGTTTAATGTTAGTAGATTTGACATTTTTTCCAACACCAGTTTTAGGTTTCGTTTTATTCTCAGTTTTGGTTGGTCTCATACCTTTAGATTTCTTTCTTTTCACAGGACAAGTACTGACAACGTTTCCTTTGTTATGGCATCTAAAGCAACTTTTTTTCGGACTATTTGTTTTCATCCGAACATCCTTTTCAGGAGTAGCCGCAGAAGATGAGAATGGTTTACTAATACTTTGTTTCACATAGGGGGGACGAATGGGTATAAAGACGATGTCTTTTCACTAAAAGTATCATTCTCCCCCCTATTTAGTAACACAACTTCATCATCTACCTTACCAGTGTCAACAAACTTCTTAGACTTGGACTCTTGATTCATGACTGGAGAATTTGTCAGAACTGATTCATTAATATCCCTATCAACCTTCTCATGATTGGTTACATTAACTTTGGTATCGCTTGTTTGGACCTTAACGGGTGGAGTTTCGAAGTTTATGTTACCCGTTACGGTCTGATTAGTCTCAACACATACAGATGGCTGATTACAATGATTATAAGTATAGTTATTATTAAAAGGTGGTGGAACTTCCTAGAATCTGATCCCCCCCCCCCTTTATCGTTAGGAGAACGTTGAACACTTAGGACATGATTAAGCATCATGGAAGATTTCCTAAACTGTTCAAGTTTTCTATTTAGTTCTACCACTTTTACTTGATAATTAGCTATCTGTTTGTCCTTTTCAGCTATAAGTTTGGTCTTTTCTTCCACTACCTCATAACTTAAGTCAATTATTTGTATTTTCTCAGCTAGTGTGGCCTTAAGGCATCTTATGTCTTTTTCACCAGCTTTTATTTTTACCGATTAACTATTTTCCTTTTGTTTAGAAAAGTGGTGTTCTTCTTTCAAACATTTTAATTCATTTCCAAACTTACATACTGATCGGTTAAAGCATTCAATTGTTCAAACAATTTCTCACATTGTTCACACTGAGGTTCAGAACATACCTCTGAGAGCTGATCATTCACTTCTGCCATTTACGCTTGGTCCTCCACTGGTTCCTTTTCACATCTTCCAGTCACAATGTTCACCAGATTAGCTTGTTCAATCACCTCCTCCACTTGGATGTTCCAATTATATCCACCATCCTATTGAGACACCATGGCTCTTGTCTCAGCACCATTTCCATTCCCATTCTGATGAGTAGGCTTATTTTGAATTCTTTCAACTCTTTCATTAATACACTCTCTTGAAAAGTGACCATTTTGTTGACAGTTGTAATAACGAACTTTGGACTTGTCAAACCCGGTCTCTCTCCCACGAACTTTCTTTCTGTCTTCTTCATAAACCTTTTCACCCTTCTCACTATCATAGCCATTTGTCACTGCAGATCCATCTCCTCCATGTCATCAGCATCTATCTGATCATAATCCTCATCCAAGGTTGCAGGGTCAACTATCTTTCCTTTGATGAAGTTATCATAAGAAGCAATAAAAGAGGCATAAAGTGCAAATTGTTGTTCAACATATTTTACACTCATAGGCATCTTTGAGTAATTCACATTTGAAGAACTTGCGGAAGAGTTACCAACTGAAGATTGAGGTTTTGAGGAAGTACTTCCACTAGCAACAAAGCATATATCTCCATCCATGTTCATCACCACATGACCATCGTGAGTAGAGTTTGTTTCGCCACCTGAGTTATAAGCAGCTGATTCTGTTTTAGAGTTTGAGAATGGAGAGCCTTTTGCACTATACATTCACGGATCCTGAACCTGATCAGTAAGCGTCTCTTTCCTTATCATATTCAGCTCATAGTTACGTAACTTGTTGACCACCTTAACAAATCAAAACTTTCAAACTCTTTATCTTCTCTCATCAAAACTGTGTACATCTCCCATTTTGGTGGAAGAGCATCCAGAAGTTATTCCACAATCTCACTTTCAGTATACTTTATGGAGTAGTTGTTCAACTCGGTCATCAAATGATAGTATCTTGTGATGATTTCATCAAGTGATTCATTCTTTAAGTACTTGAACACTAAGAATTGATTTTTCAAAAATTTTGTTTTTGAATTTCTAATTCCTACATTTCCTTCATAACGGTTTTCCAATGCTTCCCACAATTCTCTAGCAGACTTGTACTTTCTAAATGTGTGTAGAATCTCTTAAGGCAGTGCCATAGTTATGGCTGCTAATGCTTTAATTTCTGCTTCATACATCTTCTTCTCATCATCCTCCATCTTATTATATTTCTTTAATTTCTCACGACCTTCAAATTCCGTTGTTGGAGGAATATAACCATCCTGAATGCATACCCACATCTTTGCATCCAGGTACTTCACGTACTGCTCAAACCTGTCTTTCCAAGCAACAAAATCAGTGCCTTTAAGTAACTTTGGAGCTTTAGTCGCTGACCCAGCTTCAACCTCCATCTTTACCAGTTCAGTGATGTTTGTCGAAGTCATATATAACCGAAACGAGAACTAAAACTAATTCAAAATGTATTATGTGAACAGTGGATGGCGAAGGTAGGATAACTTCGCCTATGTGATAACTTCGCTTAGGGAGAAGTTAAATAATTTTCCATTTTAACATCGTTGTCCCTTATATTCGCCAGAGGAACAACTTCTCAAGATTACATATCTTCGCCAAAACCCTACTTAGGACTGAGGGCAAATTCGCTAGTCAATTGGATCTGATTATGAGACTGTTTCTTTGATTTCGAAGGGTTTAATGGTAAGATGGTGCGTGACTAGGGTAGTATGGTAGAAGAGAGGTCTAAACGAACAGTATTTTACGTTAAGCAATTCCGCAAAAAGTCTAGCCGAACAATTTTAACATTCGTGTGATAATCCCGAACCACACAATCACGAGCAAAAGCTCTGATACCAATTGTAGGTTCCCAGCAGGATCTACACAGGAGTATCTCGTACACGGAGGGTGCGGAAACCCCTAAGTATACGATTACGAGTGTATAAACGAGATAACAAAACGAACACACACTAAACACGAACACGTAAAACAAAGACTTAATTGTTATTAGCTTCTAGAGCTCTTAATCGATAAGCCAGCCGTCCACAAGTTATGACCCAAAAAAACTTACGAAACATAAAGGCCGAAGTTAGGTTATATAGAACCTCGACAACTTCGCCAAACACACTTGCGAAGTTGTCCCTAACTTCGCTACTGGCTAACTTCGCTAATAACTAAAACATTAACCATCAAGTTCACCAAAACGTAACAAACAATATACTAATTACAAACATGATAAGCTAAAGACTAATGAACTACTAGCATCCTGCACCAACATTATTATATAGTAAAAATGATTATCTAGACAATAAAAGCTATTAAATATGTCTTCAAGAGTGTCGTTGGACCAAGTCTGCTTTGTCTCCACGCCATGTTTGATCAAGTAACGAGCTACTATCCGTTGGTAGTTGTTATTGGGTTGTTTCAGCTGTAATATTCATCGCAATCGTAACCGACAGGGAGGATCCCGGCCATTAAAGACTCTTTTAATGCAATCATTAACCTTGGCGGTTACAAGACATGTTCCAGAGGTTTGACCAAGCATTTAATGATCTTCTAGTGTCAATTAAGTTTTCAGTGAAGACTTGCAAAATTATAGCCGTTAGTGAACAAAATTATAGGTTCAGGATACCGAACTTGTTTGGGATCCCTGCTGGCAGGATACTGAGACTCATGATCCTTAAGAGAGATTTTGACCCACAACAATTGTCCCCAAAATATAACAGTTGTGACCCATGTTACATTGATTATATTATACAGTTGTCTTCTGACGTCAGCATGCCTAGTTTGATAGGACGTGGTGCAACTTGTCAAGCGCAATCATATCCACATCCTAAATATAAAGGATCATTGCCCGTATTTATTCAACCATAGCTATTTGTCTTCACAAAATTTTCAAATATCCATGCATTTCTTTCTTCCTTCTCCCACATTTTTAGGGTTTGAAATCTTCGTAGTGATATTGGGCGAGAAATTAACATTTTCAACGTCTTCCGTTGCTGGGAATTCCATGAGAGAGTTTATTAACAAAGTTATAGCTCTTTGGCGTCGATAAGTTACTATGCATGACCCGTTGAACTCTTTTAAGAAGCGTAATAGATTTCGGGGAGGGGGGCAGACTCATATGTATCAAAAGCAAAAAGAATGAAGACGTGTTACTCGACACATGCTTTCTCATACTTAGAATTTTTTCTAAATTCCGCCTTTAACATAGCATGTCTAACAACAAACCCGGTATCCTAAGCCCGACAACGGGGGGATACTCTAGTAAAATCTATACAAGCGTGCTTCCTCCTGCTTATCCAAACACAAGAACGCCTGCTGGCCGGAGAGTAGACATCTCTTCTAGGGAATCTGACAGGATATTAACAGGAGCTCTTTTTGCCGAGATCCTCGCTTGTTTTAACACATCATAAAGGGCATCTCTGACAAAAATCATGTCTATATTTAAAACCCGAAAGCTCCTTGCAATGAACGGCATGTTCACCAAAATTATCCAAATAAACTTTACGACAAACCGGACATGGCACATCAACTAGGAACAGTGGGATCATCAAACGATAATAAAGAATGGCCCGATACTCTACTGTTGACATGTGATGCCCTAAACCTTCGATGGGATTACGGTCAATAAATCTTGAGCATGGGGAGCCTGAAGGCATTCTAACACCGCTCTTTGACGAGTTGATAAGTTAAACTTCTCACCCAAACTATGAACGATTTTACTACAAAGAGAACTCACCAAATCATGTTGGACTTTAGGGATGGTGTCCTTATTAGCCAACCCGCCATGATCAAGATCGGGAAGGGAACAATGCAAACAATCCAACACACACCAATAATCCTAATCCAAACCATCAATAAATACCACAATCCCGAAAAATGTAGTCCTGTAACTTACAAGATTGTGCTCTCGATTCTACGAAAGCGTATGTGGAAACATCTTCAGCTGAATATAAACCGAAGCCCCCAAAACGGATCGGGAGAGAGGCTAGCCTCCATTGAAATCCCCAAAAAATGGGTCCCCACATACCACAATATTCTCGACCACCTCTTAGAGCCCGTTGTCAAAAACAGAGACGTCATTCTTAACAAACATAGGCTAGCATGTTCGGAGACCAAATGACAATTTAGCAACCCCGATACAAGAGCGAAGCAAGAGGAGCTCACATTGAGGGTCACGTAGATGAGTAAGACATCTCATTAGGTTCACTGTGTTTGAAGCTCTGTTAAAGGCCAGACTACTGATAAAACCGGTGTCCCGGTTGACCTAATTTTGTCTTTACCCCATTGCAAGGCGGCCAAAAAACTTCAGTTTTTTTAATATTGAGCTAAAGCCCCAAACCTATTTTTGAACTTTTATAAAATACTAAAACTTGGGTTTTTAGGTATTTTGTCATCTTTTCTTAGCTTTTGAATGGTTGTTTACCCTTAACCAATAACCCTTCTTGGCAACACACACGTATCATCACTGTATATGTCCTAACAGTTGGTTCCAATCCTTTCAAAATAAGTTCATCATACAAATCCATAGCCAAGTTAGCCTTCCCACATTTCCTGAAATAGATGTCTAGCCTTATCAATTTCCTTCTTCTTACTGCATACAATATCCATTTATCAGGTTGCTATATGTGATAATATCCGGACGCAGTCCTCTCTGTACCATTGCTTGTACAGCAAGCTCCGCGCCTTTTACAGATCCACTCTTGGAGACACTCCAAGATAGTAAAGGTATCCACTCTTGGAGACACTCCTTCCTTCTCCATATCCATCAACATGTTTGCACCTTCCGTCTCTTGACCCAAGTTACATAGACCCTGAATCAAAGAGTTGCAAGCGATAACGCCTGGAAGGACACCCTTTTCAGTCATCTTGGTCAACAACTCTAATGCATGATCAACCATTTTGTCTTTGTGAAAGCTATCAATGATTGTATTGTAATGTAGTACACGGGGTTTACAAGAGCATGATTCCATGAACCTAAGCAATTCAAGAGCCTTGCTAGTGTTACCTGCTTTTCAAAGCCCATTAATAACGGAACCATACAAAAACTGATCATGCTCGCAAAGTATGTCTCAAAGCAATTTCTTGAAAAAATGAACAGCTTCGGAAACGCGATCAGCAATAACAAGCCCATTTATAGGCGGTCTGAACGGGTGGATGACCTTGATTGAAGGTGGTTGTTAGTAAGGCCAAAAACATATAAGTAACTTGGTTCAGGCGGCAAAGATGGTTAATAGAGATGTTGAATATTAAGTTTCTCTATGAAGACCCAAGTTCAATCCTCATTTACAACACTTTAGGGGGGGGCATGGGTGGCTCAATGAAAGAAGACTGAGATCTTTGCAGTTCAATCATGAGGGCATCCCGGTTTTTACCACCAGTGGGCCTTTGGTATGTGGGTTTTCCCCGAAACTGAAGGTAACTAGGAGGCATTTAAGGGCTCCGTACGGCTAAGTTGGGCAGCTAGCGGTGGCTTTTTTTCATTGGGTCACTCCGTACGGAGTACCTAGACATTCTATGTTTGTTGACCGTATCTTCAAAAATATATCTGCCTATTAATTTTTGTTAATAACTAATTATAAAAAAACAATAACATACCACGTTGCAATGCGCAATAATAATCATTAACCAAAGAGTAACAACAAGTGTATTGATCCTACATCAAAAAGCGAACTGGTTTATGAAGTTAGGGTAAAGTTAAAATACAAAGGGATTAAAAAATGAGAAGGGTGAGAAGGAATAGGATTATGACACATGAAAATCTTCTTATCAAACTGATTTTAGGACTGATTTTAGGAAGTAAGGGTATTTTTGGTACTTTATTGTTTTATTTTCTAAACCCAGACCATCAATAAGAAAGATCTACAGATCTAAACAAATTATACATATCGGTGAAATCAAATAGAAGATTACAAACTCAAGCTATGAACGATTAAGGATTTGGTACGAATTCAGATACAAACTCTGCCATGAACGATGATGGATCTGGTACGATTTTTTCTCAATTTATTTTGATTCAATTGATTGATTCAGTTTATTTTCATCCGATTTTTGATTTCAAAGTGTATTGAATCGATTTAATGTGTTGCTTCAATTTGATAAATCGATTTTTATTGTATTATTTTGATTTTCGTTTGTAAAATCATTGTGTCTTACTGATAAATTAAGTTTCTGCTAGCATTGTGTTATATTTTATATTGAAATTTGTGTATACTTAACAGAGTTTTATTGATTTAGATGTTGGAGTTTACAATGAACTTGGTGAAGAACGTGTATCCCCGAGATCTGGAAAAATATATTACAAACCTGTTGTTAGTCAATCACTTAAACCTGTTAAAGGTATGGTGTTTGAATCTGTTGAGCTTGCCTATGGTTTTTATGTTAGCTATGCTCATGCTAGTGGTTTTAGTGTTAGAAAGAATAGTGCATACACTAATCATGGTCTTCTGAAGTTGAAGTATTATGTTTGTTCTAAGGAAGGGTTTAAAAGTGGAAGTGAGTATAGTACATTAGATGATGCAAATAATGGTAAAAGAAAGCGTAGGAAACCATCAAAGACAACCGGATGCGGTGCGCATATTAAGTTTAGGTTGAATGATAACAACAAGTATGAGGTTTATGTTTTTGAAGAAGAGCATAACCACAGTTTCGTGCATAAAGATGATATTCAGTTTTTAACATCTATGAGAAGGGTAGATTATGTAAAAGAAAGTGCTATTCAAGCATTGTCTCAAGTAAATCTAGGGCCTGTTAGAGCATTTAATATTTTGAAGAGTTTGTATGGTGGTTATGAGCAGGTAGGTGCAACAAAGAACGACTTTAAGAATTTTAAGACGCGTCAATGTGAATACATTAGTGAATACGATGCGGATATGGTAATTAAACGTCTTGAGAAGAAAAAGAAGCATTGTCCCAATTTTTCATTTGATTACACTATTAAAGAAGATGGGACTTTAGGTGGGTTGTTCTGGGCTGATGAGTATTCAAAGAAAAGTTACTTGGTTTTTGGTGATGTTGTAGGGTTTGATGCGACCTATCGATCAAACAAGTAAGACTCAAAATTTCATTGTGTCTTTCTTCGTTCATTGTGTAATTTTTTTTGTTTTTAACTTTTTGATTTTGTTTTCTAGGTATGATATGGTGTTTGTCCCTTTCACCGGTATAGATAACCACAATAATAATATTACACTTGGTGCTGCGCTTCTTGGATCTGAAACTGCTGACACATACAGGTGGTTATTGAGGTCATATGTTCATGCCTTTGGTTCTGCACCTAAAGTAGTTGTTACTGACCAAGATGCTACTATGAAGAGGGCTATTCAGGATGTTTTTCCAAATAGCCGACATAGATTATGTATGTGGCATATTTGGGAGAAAGTGACTAGTAAGGTATTGTGTCATATTTATGCATTTTGTCATTTTTATGCATTACTCTATTTTTGTATTCTGTCATATTTATGCATTGTGTCTTTTTTCATGTTCAAATATGCATTGTGTCATATTTTATGCATTACTCTGTTTCTGTATTGTGTCATATTTATGAATTGTGTCTTTTTTCATGTTCAAATATGCATTGTGTCATATTTATGCATTGTGTCATATTTTATGCATTACTCTGTTTCTGTATTGTGTCATATTTATGCATTGTGTTATATTTTATGCATTACTCTGTTTATGTATTGTGTCATATTTATGCACTGTGTCTTTTTTCATGTTCAATTATTTGTAGGTTGGGCCTGCGACGCCTAATGTTGCTGAGTTCAAAGAAAAATTAGCTCAGATTGTGTGGACAGATTCTATTACAACGGATGAGTTTGAAGAAAAATGGCCCTCAATTCTTTATGAATATAGCTTAAGTGATCATGAGTGGTTGGCTGATCTTTATAAGATTATAAAAGACTGGATACATGCGTATTATCTACAAGAGAATTTTTCTGGACTTATGCGTACCACGTCAAGATCCGAAAGTGAGAACCATTTTTTTAACCAGTTTTGTAATCAAAGGTCAACATTAGTTGAGTTTTTTAGTCACTTTGAAGCGGCAGTTGAGTCCCAATGGTATGAGCATAGAGGAAATGATCACCACTCTCGATACACCGTTCCTGGATTTTTGAATCCAACTTTCATTCTTGAGAGTCAGGCTGCAAAAATTTTTACACGGACGATTTTTTTTATCAACAACTGGAGATAGATGATGGTATTCATAGTTGTGCTTCTGTTACTAGACAACCTGTTGGTGATTTTTTGAAGTTTGAAATTGAGGATTTGAAGCAGCCATGCTCTACATTTTTTGAGGTTTCAGTTCATGTTTCTTTTTATTTTTGTTTCTTATATTTGCTATTCATTGTGTAATATTTAATATTATTCATTGTGTTATTATATCTTTTCTTTTTTGCTTTGTTGTAATAATTGTGTATTTTCTGTTAATCCTTTTTGTTTGTGTTCTTTTTGTGTAGGTTATGTATCGAGGTGCAGATCAAACAATATCATACAGCTGCCGAAGATTTGAATTGTTCGGATTACTATGTAGACATATTTTTTATGTTCTTAGAATTAGTTTCATAACAGAATTCCCAAAAAAGTATATTGTTAGGCGATGGAGAAAGGAAGCTATTTCAAATACGTCACTTTCTTCTTTTAGGCCCGAAGAGTTTGGGGAAAATCGTGCAGATGTTGAAGCTGTTCTTCGTCAACTTAGGTTTGCTCATGAGTATAATATAAATAAATTGGTTAGTAACAAAGAACAATTGTGTCTTTATAGAGATTATGTCAAAGATTACATGTCAAAGGCTGATAAGGCTCAAGTTGTTGCCCCGCCCCCTAGCAGGAGAGATAGATTTGCAGAAATGACTGGAATGAGAGAACCATGTAGTGTTACAATCAGAAATCCTGTTAGAACAAGAACAAAAGGTTGTGGGAGTCATACGTTTCAAGTCAGCTCGTGAGATAGCAATTAGTAAAGCTGGGGACAAACAAAGGGGATGTGGTTTCTGCAAAGGTGTAGGTCACAATATACGCACTTGCAAGTTATACTTAAAAAGTGTTAAAGAGAAAGAAGCAACAACCAGTTCAGGAGTTTCTTGTTTGCAAGATTCAGAGTCTCAATAAATTTTTACTTTAGTTTATTGTTTAATAATGGTCATTGTATCTAATTCTCATTGTGTCGTACTGGATTTTTTTGTGTCTGAATTGAGTGGCTTACTTTTAGCTTTTATTGTGTTATAATGGTCATTGACTCATATTTTATATATTGTGTTATAATGGTCATTGTGTCATACTGGAATGTTTTTGGTTTCAATGTTAAGCATTAGAGAAAGAAGCAACAACCAGTTCAGAAGTTTTATTGTGTAATAATGGTCATTGTGTCAAATTCACATTGTGTCATATTTTATATATTGTGTTATAATGGTCATTGTGTTATACTGGAATGTTTTTGGTCTAAATCTTTAAGCATTAAAGAGAAAGAAGCAAATTCTCATTGTGTCATATTTCTAGCTTTTATACTTCAGCTGTCATAAACCATTCAAACTAATCAATTTTAACATGGTCATTGTGTCATATTTTATACATTGTGTAATAATGGTCATTGTGTCAAATTCTCATTGTGTTATATTTCTGGCTTTTATACTTCAGCCTTTTATACTTCAGTTGTCATAAACTATTCAAACTAATCAATTTTAACATGGTCATTGTGTCATATTTTATACATTGTGTAATAACGGTCATTGTGTCAAATTCTCATTGTGTCGTATTTCTGTCTTTTATACTTCAGCTGTCATAAACCATTCAAAATCAATTTTAACATGGTCATTGTGCCATAAACATAGTAAATATTAAGATTGACAAATACGATCATACAATGCATGTTTCATATAACATTCAAGACAAACCAAAATACATTCTGTCATTTGCTAAAGACAAACCAAAAAAACAAAAACACATACCAACCATACCTTCTGTCTTCAATCTACTTCTCTATAGCCAACCTTTTGAGTATTCTCTTTTTCGCCTTACTTTGGAGTTTTTTTCTTTCTGCTGCTGATTTTGCCATGTAAAGTTTAACCCTTTCTATAACAAAGTTTTTGTTCTCATTTATGTCACGCAAAGAAATCTTAGCAGCATACTTTTTGCGTAAATCAATGATTTGCGCCTCTTGCTTTTTGGTTTCCTCCTTTAAGAATCCACATATCCAATTATTCGCTTCCTCACCCTTATAAGCCTCCATATGCCTCATCAAAAAAATCCCACAATCAATTTAATTAGTTGAGGTTTTCCATGGCATTTGCAATTCTTCAATTTTTGCAGCTTTCATAAGGATTGCCTTCGGATGTGATATATGATCAAGGTAAGCTTCAAAAGCTTGTTTCTGAAAAAAAAAACAAAAAATTAGTTTGTGTTTTCTCAAAACAAAAAGAAAATAGGCGTGAAATATGATCGATTTTGTATACTTACTGTTTTTTTTTCGTAACCATTGTATTTCTCTTCACAGCTTAAAGTTGATGCAATGTTGTCAATGAGAACAATCCTTATGTCTTTTAGGTTAAAGCAGATGATATAAAAGTGGTGTGCCTGAATAATTGGTACAAATACAATATCAATGTCTTCAATAGTTTCCATTTTTTCTTTCTTTAAAAGTTCAGTCATTTTACTCCTGAACTGATCAGATCTGTTCCCCTCATCTGCATTAAAGTTAAACTATATACAATAGTATTAGATAAGGAAAAATATGTAAATATTACACAAAACATATCATATGACCCACAATGACACAATGACACAATGTACTTACAATCATTGGGACATTGCAAAACAGACGATGTACAGATTTCTTTCCCCTAGTCTTCTCTTCATTGTTTAAAATATGTGACCACGCATTTATAACATTGGCATGTAATTCAACTCCTGGCATCAAGCTTTCCATTTCAACTCTTGGCGTTGATATAACATCTTTAATCAAGAATATAAAATCCCTGGAAAAAAACGGATAGCAATTAATATAGTAACTATACAAAGATCATTGTGCTAACTTTTGTAATAAAATTAAAAGGTGTTGTACCAAATGTCTTCAGTCCCTGTAAATATATGAAACATTATTCTCAGATTGTGTCCTTTTGTTTGTCATTACAACTTGTCTTCGAGCGAAAGGAGAACACAGTGCTTCAGCTAAATTCCTAACTCTTGTAGGTCTTTTTTTGGCCATGTTCCTCATTCTATTGCGGTTTTACACCTGAAATTGGTTCGGCAATAATAACATTTTTAACTGGTGTGATGTAGTCATTTACTTCTATTTGAAGGATTGGTAAATTCTTTATTGTTTTATCAACGTCAACAACTTGTTCAATACCTTCATCTAGTTAAAATATGACACAATCAAAATATAACACAGTAGATTATGACACAACAGACTTTTATGACACAATATATACGTACGTGCCTTGACCCGATTGCTTAACTTCATCCACATTTTTCTGTGTTTCTTCTTTGTCAACCAAGTCTTCCTTTTTTCTTTCCAGTTTCAACACTCATCATGCCTTTTACAAGTTAAAATATGACGCAATCAAAATATAACACAATAGATTATGACACAATATATGTGTATGTACCTTGACCCGATTGCTTAACCTCATCCACATTTTTCTGTGTTTCTTCTTTCTCAACCAAGTCTTCCTTCTTTTTCTTTCCTGCTTCAATACTCATCATGCCTTTAACAAGTTAAAATTGACACAATCAAAATATAACACAATAGATTATGACACAATATATGCGTACGTACCTTGACCCGATTGTTTAACCTCATCCACATTTTTCTTTTTCTGTGTTTCTTCTTTCTCAACCAAGTCTTCCTTCTTTTTCTTTCCAGCTTCAATACTCATCATGCCTTTTACAAGTTAAAATATGACACAATCAAAATATAACACAATATATTATGACACAATATATGCGTACGTACCTTGATCCGATTGTTTAACCTCATCCACATTTTTCTTTTTCTGTGTTTCTTCTATCTCAACCAAGTCTTCCTTCTTTTTCTTTCCAGCTTCAACACTCACCATGCCTTTTACAAGTTAAAATATGACACAATCAAAATATAACACAATAGATTATGACACAACAGACTTCATGACACCATATATACGTACGTACCTTTACCCGATTGTTTAACCTCTTCCACATTATTCTTTTTCTGCGTTTCCCCTTTCTCAACCATGTCTTCCTTCTTTTTCCTTCTAGCTTCAAAACTCCTCATGCCTTTAACAAGTTAAAATATGGCACAATCAAAATATAACACAATAGATTATGACACAACACAATATATACGTACGTACCTTGACCCGATTGTTTAACCTCATCCACATTTTTCTTTTTCTATGTTTCCCCTTCTTCAACAATATGTGCTACAACCTTTTCTTTTGACCTGATATACATTATTGATATCGACTTTGTTTTCTCAGCAGCCATGTCTTCAGTTTTATTCTTTCCAGCTTCAAAACTCATGCTTTCTGAAATCCAGTTAATATATGACACAATCAGTATATTATGACACAACACACTTTTTATGACACAATACATATATACCTTTAGATGATTTTTTGACCTCATCCACATGGTTCTTATTTTTCTCCCGCCCTTCTTCAACCATGGGCTATGCACCCTTTTCTTTTCCAGCTTCATTATTCATTGTGTTTTTTGTTGCTCCCACCTCTGATTCTGGAGTTGGTGGTGTTGGTTGAGACAAATGCAAGTCAAAACTTGGGGGCTCAAAAGAGTTGACGAGGTTTCTCTTTTTAATTAATGAAATGGCTTGTTGTTCCATCTGTTCAATCTCCAAAATTTGTGATCCACTAACTTCAAATGGTTACTGTCTATAGCATTTCCATTTTTCATACCCATGTTAGCTTGCATAACTTCATCTTGGTCACTTTTGTGAAACTTCTTTACCAAAAGTTCCCATTCGTCTATTTGTTGTCTGATCAACGAACCTTGTGAAAAACGATTAATTCCCTTTTGTAACAAAAACTCAATTTTCTTCCCATATTCATCAAACTGTTTCAGCTCTTTCATTAACATATTAGCCAAAATCTGTAAAACAAAGATAATTTTTTTATTAATTACAAATTTAAACAAATTAAAACATTAAGAAAATGTAGATATGATTAATTATCATACCTCCTCTGTCTCCAGGGATTCATCTTTACCAGACTCTGTTTCCATTGTGTTATATTTTCCAGGCACTGTTTCCATTGTGTTATTTTTTCCAGACTCTGTTTCCATTGTTTCCATTGTGTCATCTTCATCAGACTCATCTTCATCTGACTCTGTTTCTAATACAAATCGCATTTCCACAATGATCATGTTACACCATAGTGAATGAAACAAAATATAATTAGACATAACATGTTAAGTTAATACCTTGAATATTAGCTTGGATATCACTTTGATTGTGTTTTTTTATAACAACTTTTAATGACTTTTTCGATTCTTTAACCTTCTTCTTCATTGTGTCTTTCTCTTTTTTTATAAGATAGTTTTCCTCAAACTCCACTAATGTAATTAAGTCAATCTTTTCAAGTATTTTAGAATCTTTAACCCATTTCTTCTTTGCGTAAAGTTTCTGTCGTTGGTAGATATATATAATCTGTTAACAATAAAAAAACAATCATCAGAATACTATATAACTTCATTTGTGTAATATATATTGATTATTTTACCGCGAGTAACAACATCGGGCCATTTTAAAATGCGTCAACATCACTAGTCCATCCTTTCCGTGTTTCTTTGAGACATTCTAAAATGTAGTCACACCAATTCAAGCTTCTTATGTTAGTGTTTTCGTTACCGATGTCAAAAACCTTTGATTGACAGTATTGCTCATCATCGTTTCCCCCATTACAGTGAAAAACATAACTAGAAAGTTAAGCTTGAACATCCTTCCATGAGTCTTTTCTGTTCTTCATTTCATCAAAAAAATAGCTTACAAATATCTTGCTCGGTATGCTATCACCAAATTGACTCCTCCATTCTTTTACAACAGGATCCTTTTTGTTTGGTTTTCTCTTTGTTTGTACCTTCACGCCACCATTTGGTATTCCAAAAACTTCATTGATCAACGTATTTGTTATATTGAAACGAAGTACTCCATCAAACACCAAGTTTGTTACTGGATCATAGTTTTCAAGGAGCCAATAAGCAAAAGCAGTAGGGACTGTGTGTGTATTAATTGAAAATGTTTCACCAAACCCCATCTCAATTACTGTTTTTCTCTGATTATCGTTCAAATTATCAATGAAATCAGTAAGGTTTGATGGCGAACACCTCATTTTTAACTTCTGATGTGTAAATGGGAAGTATTTTGGTTCTTGTTTCTGTTTTGGAATAACAGCCGCTACTAACTTCCTCTTTTTGTTTTCCGGTTCTTTCTTACTTGGAACTTCTTCCTTCTTCTTGTTATCACATGTTGGTTCTTTTTCTTTGTCTGACTTTGATATTTTTTGGTTACGGAAAACTTGAATAGGAATCATCAAATCATCACCTACAAGAAAAGCCACACAAACGACACAATAATCTCAACAAACTCTCACACAAATAATCCAATATGACACAATGACACAACAGCCTAACCACACAAACGACACAATAATCTCAACAAACTCTCACACAAATAATCCAACATAACACAATGACACAACAGCCTAACCACACAAACGACACAATAATCTCAAAAAACTCTCACACAAATAATCCAATATGACACAATGACACAACAGCCTAACCACACAAACAACACAATAATCTCAACAAACTCTCACACAAATAATCCAATATGACACAATGACACAACAGCCTAACCACACAAACGACACAATAATCTCAACAAACTCTCACACAAATAATCCAATATGACATAATGACACAACAGCCTAACCACATAAACGACACAATAATCTCAACAAACTCTCACACAAATAATCCAATATAACACAATAACACAACAGCCTAACCACACAAACGACACAATAATCTCAACAAACTCTCACACAAATAATCCAATATGACACAATGACACAACAGCCTAACCACACAAACGACACAATAATCTCAACAAACTCTCACACAAATAATCCAATATGACACAATGACACAACAGCCTAACCACACAAACGACACAATAATCTCAACAAACTCACACACAAATAATCCAATATAACACAATAACACAACAGCCTAACCACACAAACGACATAATAATCTCAACAAACTCTCACACAAATAATCCAATATGACACAATGACACAACAGCCTAATCACACAAATGACACAATAATCAATGTGTTACAATAAGACACATTAGACACAATGAAAAATAAAACCTAAAATGTACCATCGTTTGAAGTTTCTTTTCGCTTCTTCAGAACGTATTTGGTTGTTGCCTTTCTCTTTTTAGTATTAACAGGTTGTTCTTACAGTAACGAAATATGTAGTGTCGCCACCGATGACGGTGGTTCAGTCGGAGATTCGATTGCCGCCGATGACGGTGGAGATGTCGACATTGATTCGAGATGGAGGTTATTTGATATTCAAATAGTAGAATGGAGATGCTAGGGTTTGTGTTCAAAGGAAAAGATGAAGAGAAGTGAAGAAGACGATGGGAGAAGTGAAGAAGACGATGTGAGAAACCGTTTGTATTCTTATTTGATATGTAGGAGAAAACCCTTGATTGTCTCTAATATTACAAAATTGCCACCGTCACTTTTTGAACCATTGATTTTGTTTGAGTTTTGATCCAATGGATGACAATCCTTCTCACCCTTCTCATTTTTTACCCCCTTTGTAAAATAACTTGACCCTTCATAATGTGAATTTTTAATGGAAAGTGTAATATACGCATTGAAATACATTTTTATACAAGTACTCATATTATTCTATGCTCCAAAACATAAATTTAAAGCAAAAGCTTTGTTATATATGTTTGTAATTTACCTAAAGATTAATTGTAAACACATGCCACGTGTGACTTTTATTCTCATAAATGACTACAAAATTATTTACATGGAGAAAATGATGGATTTTATAAAATTTTCTTATGGGGAGAGAGGAAAAATCAAGTTAAAATAAGTCGAGTCAAAGAAACCAGATAATCGCGTTTGATATATTTTTGCTTAATAAAACATCTGATGCAAAACCTAGTGGACTAATAATTGTCAATATTCCCGTGCTTTGTTTAGTGGTTGCAAAAAGAGGAGAATAAACTTCGAAACTACCGATTATGATGATTAATCTTTAACTAGGAATTTACCCGGCGCAACAATCAAGGTGGTGGTCAAATTCAAGCGTTGTCGGTCTCGAGCGTTGAGATGATAAGTCGACTTAAATTCATTCGGTTTCTTACGATACCAGAACTAAAACAAAAATGGCAGTTGGTGGGTTTTTCGTTATGGTGGTATTAGAACTAAAACAAAAGGCATTAACTTTACGCGAATCTGGTCGGTTTCTTTCTCGTTCGTTACGGTACCGGAACTAAAACAACAAATAAAAAAATTGGCATCCGGTCGGTTTTCGTTACGTTCGTTATGGTACCGGAACTAAAACAAAAAAAAATGGCATCAAAACCCTAGCATTGTCAGTGCCGAGCGTTGATGTAGTGAGTTTACACGAATTCAGTCTGTTTTTGTTATGTAAACAAAAATTGACGTTAAGACGGTTCTCTTTACGTTCGATATGCTACCAATACTAAAAAAGAAAATCAAAACAGGATGGACAAGTTTGGTGCCTCCACTTAGTTAGCGGCACCAAACTTCTCTTATATATATATATATATATAATAATAATAATAATTTCAGTCAATACATCTATATGCTCTAATAGATCTACAATCCTTTACCACTCTCATTCACGCGTTAATCCTCGCAATTTAAAACCAATTAAATCCCTAAAATCTTTCATTACCATTTATTTGTTAAGTTGATAATTATTAAATACTGATTTCAAGGACGAAAATAGTTCAGCGGGTCGTGCACACTAACTCAACGACACCAAAGAACGATAATTTTATTTTCAGTAGGATCGGTTTTGCCATTCAAAAGGGGGTGGCGGCGCAACTTGTTGCCCGCTTACCTGCCTCTTTATTATAATTGGATACTTTTATTTGAAATGAAAATTCTTTACAGTAAAAAATAAATAAATAAAAATAAAAAAAATAATTAAATACAGGTTTCAAGCAGCCAGTGT